>NC_085020.1:19988324-20015824 GCF_963692335.1 Osmerus eperlanus
CCCAGCCGTGCAGGCACAGCCGCGCAGGCCTGCGCCGGGCTGCTGTCGACGTGTCAGGGAGCAGAGGCACCGAGGGAGACGAGGCTGAAGGTGTCCTGTCATTCACGCTCTTGAATTATTTACCTCGTTTCAGCCCCAACCCGACTTCCTGTGTTACTCTGACCCCCTGCCCCTGCCCCTGGCCCCCTCCCTCCTCCACACACACACACACACACACACACACACACACCAGCTCTTGCACAAACACACTCCCACCCACCCTAAGTCAGATAGACCACAGTATATGTCTGTCTTTTACAACCTGTGCATGTGGGTGTATGTTAGTGTTTTTGTGTATAAGTGTGTGTATATAAGGTGTGTGTGTGTGTATATATATAAGTGTGTGTGTGTGTGCGCGTGTGTGTAACTCACCCTCAGCCCCCAGTGACAGATCATCCTCAAAGCTGCAACCGTTTCTCAGTCCTCCTGTAAAACACACACGACAAATCGTATTCTCTTCTTTGACTCCCAACTCCATGACAAGCACACACACACACACACGCGCACATTAACCCTTTATCCGCCTCCTGTGAAACGCAGCCTAAACAATGTTAACTTTGAACTCATACCGTAAAGTGCATTGACCCTGGTCTGACGCCGGCTGAAGCACACATGATTGTCTTTATGAACTGTCTCCTTGAGGCCCTGTAGCATACTTTAAACCCTCAGATCACCAGGTGCTCTCTCTGACAAGGAAGCAACCCTGTCATACAAGCCTAAACATCCTGTCTTCGTTGACTGCAAACTACCACACACGAACACTACAAACTACCAATAGTAGGTACTAGGGCACCTCACATACACACACTCCAACATATCCATCCACTACCGCTAGATACCAGAGCTAACTCTGGTCTGTCTAGACTCCTAGAGACAGTACACACTCCCTCAGCTAGCTAATGCTACACAGACAGAGTCGCTCGTCACATTAGAGCCTGCATGAGGAGCATTAGTCTGACCCATTAATGAGGAGATCAGAGAGCGCTCTGACAGTGAGGATGTAAGCACAAACGCACACAGACCCAAACGTTGTCTTCTCTGCCAAAACGCTCGCTCTCTCTCTCAGCTGTGTCTGCTCCGAAGTGCACTGTGCCATGTGTGGTGGGACCGCTCTCCATACACACGCATAGTGTGTACAGTACAGCCACACACACACACACACGGTACATACTCACAGACACACAGAATATGACATGCAGAAGCAACGTTCCTCACCTTTAGACGGAGAAGAGCTCTGGTCGTCCAGAGAGGCTCCCAGTGGCGTCCTGCGGACACGGAGAACACACACCGTCACACACACACACACACACACCGTCAGACACACACACCGTCAGACACACCGTCACACACACACAGCGTCAGACACACCGTCAGACACACATTCACACATACCGTCATACCCACCGTTATATACAGTTTCACTCAACGCACACACACCATACCACACACGCGCACACACTCTCTCGTACTTACATACCACAGCCTCCTGTGTCTCCTGCCAGAGTCTTAAGAGACACACCTGTCCTTTCTCACTTGCTTGACACAGTTTTAGAGTGGTCTGACCAGTGTGAGAACTACCCAGCACTTAACAAGCCAGCAAGTTTAATAATAACCTTCCTACACAACCTGTTACACAACAGTCAACAAACCAGCCAGTCAAGGTGATAATAGCTTTTTCCTGCTGGTCATATCTCTGCTACAGGGTCAAACTCCATCTCTATCCTTCTCTATGCACCAGCACTGACCCTAGCCCAGACTGTTCTGTGGATGGTAAGCTGGGCCAAACTTTACATTCAGCGTGCAGGTCTGCCTTTTCAGTAGGGTTCGGTAAGCGCCAGCTGTTGACATAGCCAACAAGCTCATGACCCACATGTCCTGTTTGCTTTCTCGGTCGCTCCCTCTCTCCCTCCCTCTTCTCTCACGCACTCACTCAGTCTTTCCCTCTTTCACTTTCTCCTCTCTCTGTTCATCCAACCCTCCATCATCACCTCCCTCCCATCCCTCCCTCTACATTTGCTGACGCACATGCATGTTAGCTATAAGCAAATACCATCTACAGAATGATCATAGATATCTGGTCTTTGGTATTTTACTTGCTTGCACAAGTGCCTGGAACTCGTTGTGTACGTGTGTGTATATATGTGGGTGTGTGTGTTTATGTATGTATGTGTGTGGGCATATATGTGAGTGTGTATGTAAGTGTGTGTATATATATATATATATATATATATATATATATATATATATATATATATATATATATATATATATATATATAATAAATGTGTATGTGTGTGCGTGTGTTCATATATGTGAGTATGTGTGTATGTCTTTGTATATATATATATATATATATATATATATATATATATATATATATGTTTGTGCGTGTGTGTATATATGTGATATATGTATGTGTGTATGGGAAGTGGTTTCATTATAGCCTCACTGCTCCTCTGGTGCTTAGGTGGAACAAAGAGTCTGAAGTGCTTGTTACATTTTTTCCCTGACTGAAAAATGCATCAATATGTGCGAGGCCTTCATCTCTTTCTCTGGCTTCCCTGCCCTTCCCTGCCCCGCACCGCCCTGTCCCCCCCCCCACCCCCCTCCCCAACTCCCACCCCTCCGCCCCCGGTTTTACGAGCGTGACAACATTTTACTGAACAAACAGGTGGTTTCGCGGTGTCATGGCGTTCAGGTTTGTCCTGTTCATCACACTCCTGGACAGGTGAGAACTCCTTCAACAATGAAGAAGATAAACACTCATCTGTCTCTGATTTCCTCAAGAGCACAGAGAGAACCCAGGAGCACGGAGAACACGGAACACAGAATACAGAGAACATAGAACACTGAGGACCCTGAACACAGAGGACCCTGAACACAGAGGACCCTGAACCCAGAGGACCCTGAACCCAGAGGACCCTGAACCCAGAGGACCCTGAACCCAGAGGACCCTGAACACAGAGGACCCTGAACCCAGAGGACCCTGAACACTGAGGACCCTGAACACAGAGGACCCTGAACACAGAGGACCCTGAACCCAGAGGACCCTGAACCCAGAGGACCCTGAACCCAGAGGACCCTGAACACTGAGGACCCTGAACACAGAGGACCCTGAACCCAGAGGACCCTGAACACTGAGGACCCTGAACCCAGAGGACCCGGGTCAAACAGGGGCTTCCCTACATCGAGTCAGAACGGGAGAGAGGCTGCGTAGCCAAGACGTACCTACAGTCCTTCAGCCAGCAGGCTATCTTGTTAGGGATGCGTCCTGGGTGAGGACAGAGAGGGAGAGAAGGAGAGAGAGAGCGTGGGGGGGGGAGAGAGTGGGAGACCATGGAGGAAAACGTCAACAACGAGTAAACACATCTGTTTCTCAGAACAATGTTTGAAGGACTCCAGGAAATGGAACAGATCAAATGGAACCGATGATGGCGTTCAAACAAGGATATCCCCGTCTCCTGTAGGCGTATGCAAATACAGTCATCACATGCACCAAGGCACAAACAGAAGGTTTTGAAGCGCCTGTGGTCAGGTTCGAGTCACCGTGCTGATTTGGGCTATTTCGGTTGGTTGACTATTTCAATTTTACGGGGTGACTCAGTTCAGTCTGTAACCTACGACCATGCTCATATTGCTCTACCAGACGTCGAGTCGTTACGGAGACACTTGTCGTGTTGTTTAAGACACACACGTACCTGTGTCGTCTGCAGGAGCAGGTTTCTCCCCATTGACAGCTTGAGGAGGGCCAGAGGGAGTGGGCAGAGGAGGAGGAGGAGGAAGGCTACTTTCCGGCTCCTCATCCTGGGACTCGGACTCCTGCCAGGAGCCCCTGCTCTGGGCCCAGGCCTTCCTCTTCAGACAGGCCACTCTCCAGGGGTGCTGCGCTCGACAGTGGCCCTGGGACGCCTCCTCCTGGCCTGCTGTCTCAACCTGGGCCCCAGGCTCCATCCCCGGCCCTCCCTGGTCCATATCCAGATCGAGACCCTGGCCTCCAGGCTCCTTCCCTTGCCCTCCCTGGTCCACGGCCTGGGTCCCAGATTCCAGACCCAGCCGTCCCTGGTCCAGACCCAGGCCTGCAGGTTCAGTAGGCACGGCTCTGCTTGCTGCTGTCTCGCTCTGCTCCATGGTCCGACCAAGTCCAAGCGCCAGTACTGGTCCTCCTTGTATGTGGTCAGGTGGCTACAGCCGGGGAAGGGACACCTGCAGGGGGGATAGAGGGAGAGAGGGAGGAGGGAGAGAGGAGTTCACGCATCATCACCTCTGCTCAGCCTCTCTCTCTCTCTTTATAATTCATGACTAGTTTCACCACCCAGGCTCGCACGTTCAGAAATGCCACCTGCCCAAACACGGAAGCCTCAAATAAATCGACAGCGAGCGCTGCGGCGATGTCGCGGCCTAAAACACGAGGCTTCTCCCCCGACGTCAGGTCACACTGAGCAGGACGGCAGATTCCTCCGCCGACATGGTCACGCGTCGTACGCAAGTATGTATACACACAACCCTCAGATCTGACCAGGGTTACAAAACTCCAGGCAACAAGACAAGGATCAGCGGGCCAGTCTGATGTCTTCAGCAGCTGTTATGAGTTAGTCCTCCAAGAGGAGGGAAGGAGGGAGGAATTGAGATAAAAAAGTACAGAGGGATTGGAAGAGTGGGAGGACTGGTGTTGGGAAGGAGCGAGGGAGGGATGGATGGAGGGACGGAGGCTGGGATGGAGGGCTGGAGGTCTGACAGCTAGAACAGGAAATGTGTGTTTAGTGGGAAGATTAGGAGCTGGTAGAGAGTCATTTCCTGTTTGGCATCGGAGCAGCTGGAGTGAGGGATGGAGAGAGGGATGGAGAGAAAGAGAAGGACCCAGGGGAGCAGAGAGGAGGGGGTCTATTCTTAGCACGAACCCACTCCCACAGTCCTGACTAGATCGACAGGAATGAACACAAAAGCTCCCTTCTCTTTCCACAAAACAATAACAACAACAGCCCAGCGGCTTGCAATACGGCCGGGGCAGACAGAAATAGAGCATGACACAAACACTAGGAGTTACGACTGACCCCTGGCACTGACAGGCAGACAGATGCTAATAGAGCTCGGTCTTTTACAACCTTGCTCTGCTCGGTGTCAGAAAGTAGTCAGTCAAGGTGATTCTTGTCTAGTCTCGTCTCCCATTCTTGTTCCTCTCCCCTCCCCTCATCTCCCCCCCTCACCTCATCTCATCCCCCCCCTCACCTCCCCTCCCCTCATCTCCCCCCCTCACCTCATCTCATCCCCCCCCTCACCTCCCCTCCCCTCATCTCCCCCCCCCCTGTGTTCTGTTCTTTTCCACAGAAAAGAGAGATGTTCCAGTTCCCATTATCCAAATACCCCCCCCCCCCTCCCCCAGCTCCTCAGCCCCACACAGCGAGCCTGCCCTCAGTCTAAAAGGCGTCACGTATTACCGCTTAGGAAGAACTCAGAACATCTGGTTGATGCAGAAGGAAGCCTACGGCAGACCCTAACCCTACAGCGCTAGTTTTCGAGGCATACGGTCGCCCTAACCCTAATCCCCAATCAAAACCCAAACCCTAACCTTCCACGTCAGTGTAGTACGCAAGACTGCCCCTGAAGCTGCCTCAGAAGCATGGAAAAATTATGAGTAGGGATGAGAATGTGTTGACAGGACACCACCTGGTGACAGGGCCACAAGTCCCTCCGTTTCAGAGAAACGCTCCGAGCACAAAGACAATACAAAGAATCCCCACACACACACAAACACACACACGCACGACACGCACACTCACCTGCTTTCTCAAGCACACATTCAATCAGTAGCTCATTCACACGATGCACGTGCACAGTCCAGAGCACGTCATGTCTGTGACGACAAAGCGCCGAGCCAAGACTGGGGGAGTGGTGGGCAGTGCAGTAGTTTAGTGGGAAACGGGGAGTAAGGTAACAGGCAGTGCGCCTGTGTCGGATCGAAACGCCGGCTTGATTTTTGCCCTATCCTGGCCTACCTCCCTGGCCAGAGAGGCTGCTACACACTGCTGTTTCGGAGGGAGTACGAGACATCACTGTGGACCACTGTAGCTAGAAGACGAGTTATTTCGGGCTCCACTGCAGACATGCTACTGTATTACAGCTCGTACCACGTTAGATTAGCTCGGCGACAACAATGACCCCGTTTCCCTTGCCGACTATCGGTCTGAAGCCCTTCAGACTAACCTTTCCCCCTCTGACATCATGGCAAATATACAAACACACACAAAGGCAGGCAGGCACGCACGCACACACACACACACACACACACACGCACTGTGCCACCGACTCAGTCTACATGACGCCCTGCTTGATATTTTAGTATTGTCTGGGCGTGGTAGATAGTAAACCCGAGGAGGGCAAAGGAAGGCTGAGGTAGTCAGAGCTGGGTGGAATATGGTAGAGTAGGACAAAGTAGGGCAGAGCAGAGTAGGGTAGAACAGGGCAAGGCAGGGCAGAGCAGAGTAGGGTAGAACAGGGCAAGGCAGGGCAGAGCAGGGCACAGTAGATCCCAACAGCTCGTGCTGTTCTAGAAGCCATCCTTCTGTTCTAAAGCCCAGCGTGTGCTGGTCATGTCTGACGAGCCAGCCTCTCTCACCCTGGACTCTCGACGTTCTGTTCTCTGGTCCATTGTGTGTGTGTGCGTGCCAGAGTTGGACAGTATGTGAGTGTGTGTGTGTGTTTTGGGGTGGTACATGGGCAAGGACAAACAGAGTGTACCAGCCAGCGCTGTGTGCAGGCAGTGGAACAGGCTACGTGGACCGCAGAACAGCCAAGTTGCCCTTCTGTGTCTAACCAACCACCGAGCCCATGTCCCCGTCTCTGACTCCTCCACATCATGTGGGTTACCCTGCCTCACTGCCCTAATACCGCTCTCCTACCCCACTGTACAGCCACTCGGATTCCTTCCCACCCTACCCTGCCCTGCTCAGCCCCCCCCTCCCCCTTCTCCCACTCCCCCCCCCCCCCCCCCCTTCATCCGTACATAGACAGGTAACACGGGCGAGGGTGCAAACATCTCACAGCAGGGACACACTGTGTACCGAGGAACCAACATGTTCATAACACTGGTTAATTATTAGCGTTGCCCTGGATCCCTCTGAAGCCTGGGAAACAAACATATGGCTGAGGCCGTAGGTTAGAGGCAGGGGGTAGACTGGAGGCTGTGGCTGCAGGTTAGAGGCAGGTGGTAGACTGGAGGCTGTGGCTGGAGGTTAGAGGCAGGGGGTAGACTGGAGGCTGTGGCTGGAGGTTAGAGGCAGGGGGTAGACTGGAGGCTGTGGCTGGAGGTTAGAGGCAGGGGGTAGACTGGAGGCTGTGGCTGGAGGTTAGAGGCAGGGGGTAGACTGGAGGCTGTGGCTGGAGGTTAGAGGCAGGGGGTAGACTGGAGGCTGTGGCTGGAGGTTAGAGGCAGGGGGTAGACTGGAAGCTGAGGCTGGAGGTTAGAGGCAGGGGGTAGACTGGAGGCTGTGGCTGGAGGTTAGAGGCAGGTGGTAGACTGGAGGCTGTGGCTGGAGGTTAGAGGCAAGGGGGTAGACTGGAGGCTGTGGCTGGAGGTTAGAGGCAAGGGGGTAGACTGGAGGCTGTGGCTGGAGGTTAGAGGCAGGGGGTAGACTGGAGGCTGAGGCTGGGACCAGGATTGAGGCTGAGGCTAGGGGGTTAGAGTCTGAGTCCACGGCTAGGACCAGGACAGGTAAAGTTCTACAGTAGCTGGAACTAAAGTTAAGTCTGAGGTAGAGGCCAGCTGTCAGACAGACCAGCAGTAAGAGGCTTAAGCTGTTAACTGATGTTCATATCTTAGTTGCTGTCAGTATCCAGCATCTAGCTGTCTGTCATGTTTGTTAGCTGTGAAGGGAGGCTTGCAACCGAGCAACTGTCTGCGGGCCTCCAGCCAGCTTCATTTCCTGTCCTGAACCCCTAGTCGTGCAATGTTCCCCGAGAACAACACACATTCACACAAACCCCTAGAGCAGTGCAAGAGTACGTGACTAGCCTTCGTGAGTGTGTGTGTTTGTGTGTGTGAACAGACAAACAAACCCTGAAAAACAGACTTTGGGGGTGTTGAAACCTCTTGTTCTTCATCAGACCAGAACATTAGATCACAGGGGACATAGAGGGTGTGTGTGTGTGTGTGTGTGTGTGTGTGTGTGTGTGTGTGTGTGTGTGTGTGTGTGTGTGTGTGTGTGTGTGGAGCTATATCTGTGGGGTGTGAGAAGGATCTTTACAGGGTCAGTTTGAATCGTTCGAGCACATAGCAGCACCAGAGTCGCATCGCTCCCCTCCCCACATCTCTCTGCGCAGAAACATCTCCGCTTGATGCCAAGATAAATCACCCAGTCAGGCAGCGCAGCGCAGCATCCTGCATGATGGAAGGAGTTGATAGGGCAGCATTAACCAGACCAGAGCTGAGGGCACCAGAGGAATGAGCTGCATGGAAACTTCTAGGCTCTTAAACGTGGGGTCTTTGCTTCAGGTGTATGACTCATGTATGACTCAGCCCAGCCTCCCCACTACAATGACAGCAGCAAGGCCTGACATGCAAGACACTCCACATGTCATTCAACACACTCGGACAGTCTCTCTCTCTTTTTATACCTCTCTCTCCCGCTCTCTCTCTCTCTCCCCCTCTCTCTCTCTCTCTCTCTCTCTCTCTCTCTCTTCCCCTCCTACTCTCTCTCCCCCTCTCTCTCTCTCTCTCTTTCTCCCTCTCTCTCTCTCCCCCTCTCTCCCCCTCTCTCTCTCTCCCCCCCCCCCCTCTCTCCCCCTCTCTCTCTCCCCCTCTCTCCCTCTCTCTCACCCTCTCTCTTTCTCTCTCACACACACACACACAAGCTTTCTGCATCCTGGGAGGGGAGGAATGTAGGCAGGGATCAGGTGAGAGTTAGTGGATCCACCTGTGTTAGCTCTGCAAACACTTAGCGTTTGAGGTGTGGTTCTCTCTCGCTATCAGACGTGCACACACACGCACGTATGCGCGCACACACACACTGCCGGAAAAGTGAACTTAGAGGGAGACAGTAAAGACAATGGCAAGCGACTTACCGAGGTGAAGTGTGTCTTTTGGACATAAGAGAGAAAGAGAAAGTCAATCACAACAGAATTAGTGTGTGTGTGTATGTGTGCGTGTTTGTGTCTAAAGCTGATACCATAACCAGTAAATACCAAGATATTGTTGACAACCCCACTAAAGCTTGAGTTAGGTGACAGCTGATGACTTGACCTATCCATGTTGTAACCATGGACACATTTAGGAAACAGGAAATTTCCACACACAGCCTTACATTGATCTCCCCAAGAGGTCCGTTTCATTTTGATTGACTGATGAGTAACTTATAGTTTCTGTCTGGCAGCACAAGCACATACACGTTCATTCGCTGGTCTGGGATCTAATTTCACCTCAATGGCTTTTTTAGTAGGATATTGCAAACGTGTTTTTGGTCCCTCTAGTCTGAATCTTAAATATCGTTAGTTGTGACATGACATATTTCAAAGAACAGCAAACATTTGTCTGAACTGGTTGTGCAGAATGCAAATGAATCGACAGAATAAGGTTTACTTTGAGGAATGTTCTACACAGGGTTTCAGTCACACTTTAGCAAACTCTGCGGTTGACCGCTGCGTTAGAGCTGTCAAAATTCCCCACGGTGACTCAAGATGAGAAAACTTCTTAGAACTTTGGAAGCGCATCGTACGAGATGCGACACACGTTTATCAACAAGTGAACTATATAATACGCTGTGACCGACGTCTCAAACAATAACATACAAAACATGAATACATACCATTAGACTGCGCTGTCCAGAAAGGAAACCGAAAAATTGAATCGCAACTCCGTGAAATCTGTCAAACTTTAGTTCACTTCTCTAAAACGCTGAAGTCTTCCGCTTCCGGATGGAGTCAAAAACCACAACAAGGGGCGAGTCTTCAGCGCTCCAGAGGTGACGTTTTCCACATGGGTCTTCTGTAGCCTGCTGGAAATAGCAGTGCATTACGGGGTCTGCAAGGATAGAAGGCCAAAGTAAAAAACTTTGCCTACTACTGTATTTCGATCAGCCGATGACCAGTGGAACCCTATATGTCATCGATGAAACCGAATGACTTTGCTGTTTTGTTACAAGATAACTAGATAACTTGACTCGGTGGAACAATTAGGAGTAAAAGGTTAGGCCTAAGTGTCATTGCTGATCGATGTCGTCATCGTTGGCTATCAAAAGATTGTTTAGTGTGTTACTTGGCAAATGTATCGAGTTATGTGGTCTCCTACCACTTATAATTCTTATGCTCATAAAGGCTATGCAATAATTCATGTTCACCAGTAAACGGCGCCGTTGTATGTCCAATGCCGTTCCACGCTCTAAGGAGCATTATACCCCGCTGGAGAAACGGAATTTTCCAGCCCTCGGAGAGGCTAGGAACACAAACTTCTAAATCTTTCCAACGGGGACATTTAATAGTATTTTATCTCGGTGATTTCGTTCCGATTGAATGTTTCTAAATACATCGACTAACTTTCATTGAAAAAAAAAACGTGAAAACAATCGTGAAATTCTTGAATGTCAATTTCCTGTTTCATAAACACAAAAAACGGAATCCTGATTGTGTTCTACTTATTTTTTGTGTCTGTGTGTTTGTAACTTAACATTGTGAAGAACAAGAGGAATAATTCAGGACGATAGTGCCCAAGCCAGTTGTGCAATTTTAATTACGCTGGTGATTGTGAAATTGTGTGACTCCAAATTGGCTGGTTGTTGATTCCATCGACATCATTATAAAGGATCCCTCCCCCTTTAATTTAGAATAGCTAAATAGCTCCAATATATCTATAGCCCATCTCCCCGGTGGCCGTAGCGAGCCCGGGAAAGTACGTTTAAACTTAACGTTGACATAACAATAACTAAGCCTAATTAAGTTGCATCAACCAATACATTAGTATTGTCATAATTTATTTCTTTAATATTAGTAAGTTTTTACCAATTATATGAGTAAAACACGTAGGTTAAGTATGTTTATTGAGATTATTTTTTTAGGCCCTAGTCTTTTATTAAACATGCATATTGTAAATATTGTTGTTATTATTCCACTTAGTGTAGCTATCATTATTGTTGTGGTATTATTACTGCTTATGTATCACAGTCAAATGATTATTAAATTATCCTACACCATAATTGTTCCCATAACTACAATGTCACATCTGCGGAGTTATCTGATGTCAGAGCGGCATGTGCCTGCAGCAGGTGGCTATGGAATCCGAGTGCGCCGGAAGGAAGGGCCTCTCATTGCAACCATATCCGTTCGGGCCACAGCTGCAGCCAACATACCTTCCAACCTGATTTATTACACGCTAATACCAAAGACCCAATCAGCGGAGTAACTAATTAATACAAATCTGCATTTTTGCATAAGCAATTAGTGTGATGAAGGTGTAACGAGATGAGGGAGAGGCATTAGTCCAATTTGAGTGCCCAGCGAGGCGGAAGGCCATTGGTTGGTCGGGACGCAGGGGCTCGCGCTCTGGGACGGGCTCGGTTGATTAGGGCTGGAGAAGAGAAGGTCACATCATCATATTCATACCGGGGGCCGAGAAAGCACAGCCATGAACACACACACTGTTCGGAATGGCATTGGCAAGCGCCTGGTGCGCGTGTTAAACTCATAACGTCTTGGATATAAAAATCCGATAGACTAGCAATTTGAACTATTGGATTTCGTTTCTTGTCAGAATGCGAATTCCACGAACAGTTATTGGATTGAATTTGTAGTTGGATCTCACTCTGGCTCGGCTGGATTAAGGGCAAGGCTAAATGCATGTAGGCAAATAAGGCAGAACAAATGCCTACTTTTCCCCACGGCTTACATTTGAATAATAATAACAAATATTAACAACGGCCCCAATTAATGATAATACATCTTTACGTAATAATCAGTTATGGTCTGGTACTTAAAATATAGCTTAAATCAGAAGATTGCTGAAATGTTTCCTCCGCTCAGAGTAGCTGTTCGTGGTGCTGAACTGCAGTGCTGACCTGGTTAACATGGTAACGGAGAGATAGCGTGTCATACCGCGGACTTTCGACCGACACAACTTGGTGTTTTTATGGGAAAGAAGAGATAAGCCGCTGCAGTCTGGGCGCTATGGGCTTGGAGGTTGGCCACTTAACTGTTCCCTAGTTATGACCTACTGCAGCCATGCGCTCCGTGCTCTCCAGCAGAACAGATGTTAAATAGGCTACAGCTTGGACCGAAATGAATCAGAGCTATGCAAACACTTCCGAAATAAAGGATGGATTTTTCCCAGTTAATCAGAAGCTGTAAAACATTATTGACATGTTTTAACTTACGCAGACAATTTTGACGGTCTTTGACAATTAGTTGAATTCGTTTTTGAAATAGTTTACCCTGAGGGGAATTTTGTTTTTCTGCAAAGATGACTATAATGGATTTAAAACAGGCCTATTTATTATTACTGTGTATGGTGCAAATTATGGTTGTTTTGCATCCTGATTTAGACCAGACCCAATTTGTTTTTAACTAGTTACGTAGTTAGTTCTATTTCAGAGTTTCTTATGTGTAACCCGGTGATAGGGCCTGACTGAGTGCAGATATATTTGTTTTTATATAAACTAAACTAATTTCAAAATTTGATACAACTTATCAGCACCTGTCTTCTATATTTAAACGACTTATTTATAAATCTGAAGTCTCCAGTTCCGCTGTCTGTTCAACGGTCAACACGTCGATTTGGTTGGATGTTTTATTGAACAGAAGACAGCAGATTTTGGACGTTGGATCCGCCTAGTGAGCCGTGAAACAGGCTTTTGTTAGTGCGCGTGCGACTCGCGTGCCGACCAGCAGTTTGGAGCGCGGGGCCTCATTACTTCAGCTCCTCCGGTCCGGACGTGCAGCAAACATCACGCGTTGCCAGAGACACAACAATGGCCCGGTACTTTATCACATCAACTCTCAACAGACTTATACAAGGTTTACCAATATCGTCGACACCTCTATTTTAAATAATCGATTTTATTGGAGCTATACTGAGCTGGAAGTAGCCTAGCCAAAATATGATGTTGGATGAATATTGGAAATAAAAGATAAGGCTGTGTAATATTTTAAGAATAATGTCTACATGATTAGGAAGAGGTAAGAATCAGCGTATTGGCCTTGTAGGGCCTGTGAATAAGAAAGGCCTGTTCTGGACTAAATACCTCTTCGACAGACACGCAATGTTCTCACAGTCATTTGTAAATATATGCCATAATTATGATACCTAGTTTGAGATTAATAAAGTATGCACAGAGGGCACACGTGGGCAGAAGGCTGGGCGCGAGAATGAGTTGTGATTGAATATGTCCTATGCTCGAAAGGGTTAATTCGTCCTGCGGGTGCAAACAGGTCCGCGGAGTCTCTAACTGGCGACAGATGGCCACTTTCTTCAAGCCACAAAGGGATGGAATACAGAGCTTTGGCGAATACAAATGGGAGATGTCACGTGACGCTTGGGGCCGTTTTGCACGACGTAGGCGACCATATGGCGCGTGCCGGAGTGTTGGGGAGGAGGAGCCTGGTCGCAGCGGTATTATGATGATCAGCCACAGACATCTCTGCTCACCTCTCCACCCAGCCCCAGCCTCGGCCCCGTCCTCCCTCTCAGCCTCGGCGACGAGGCTATATAACCTCAGCATCCGAGGAGCGCCCCACCACATCAGCATCTACACAGGAGAACACACACCTACAGGGGAATGCCCGGCTCAGAACTGCTCTCACAAACACAGGTATGCCACATCTCTCTCCGCTCATGTCTTTTCTCGTTCGTTTGTGCGCGGTTTGTGCGCGGTGTGCGTGTGCCGTATTTCCGTTCTGTTCGTGGAGGGTTGTTGAGGTGCGTTTTGAGTCAGACAAGCAGTGGTCTGAAGTGATGCAACTACAGCATGTCACCTGTTACAGACACGTAGGGAGAACCACTCACATTTACCTGGCCAAGCCCATTTGATGTATTTGTAGGAAATTAAACAACAGTTGAATAGGGAATTTTATATAAGTTATTTCCCTTCTTCATAATTGTAAACGCTTTGATCTTGTTTATTTTGTCATTAACTTTTTGTTTAATATTATATAAAATAATACAAATGTACGTTGTATAGCGTATGTTTAACATATATTTTAAACATAGCCTGCAGTCACGTTGTCTTTTGCAAAACTCTAAAGCCTGAATGATGCCCTTCGAATGAGGCATGTTTGTACATGTGTGTGGATATTAAATGTAATCCTTTTATAATCTGATGAATCAGTTTCATAATGTGAGAGAGAGATAATAACCAAGAGAAGATAACTGGATGTTGACAAGATGTATTTTTCAGAATAATGTATTGAATAATTAGGCTACAGTACTTGATTTAAATGTGTAGAATATTAAGCTACCCGTTTCCAAATGATCATTTGATAGTTAATCATGATCAACAGTTCATTATTTAAATATTTCATTTCTGTTTCAGATTTGAGACATGACGAAGTCGTACACGGAGGAGACCATGTTGTCCGACCCTCAAGACTCGACGACTTGGCCCGAGGACGGTCACGGGTCCCAAGACGAGAACGACCCGGAGAAGAACAGCAAGGCTCACGAGGAACTGGCGGGAGACATGGATGACGAAGACGAGGAAGAGTTCAACCGTCTCGATGAGGATGATGATGACGAAGAGGAAGAGGAAGATGAGGGCGACGCTCAGAAGCCAAAACGACGAGGACCAAAGAAGAAGAAAATGACAAAAGCCAGGGTGCAGAGGTTTAAGATGAGGCGCATGAAGGCTAACGCGCGTGAGAGGAACCGCATGCACGGACTCAACGACGCGTTGGAGAGTTTGCGTAAAATTGTGCCGTGCTACTCCAAGACACAGAAGCTATCCAAGATCGAGACGCTGCGTCTGGCTAAGAATTACATCTGGGCCCTGTCTGAGATCCTGCGCTCCGGGAAAAGTCCGGACCTCATGTCCTTCGTCCAGGCCCTGTGCAAAGGCTTGTCCCAGCCCACAACCAACCTAGTGGCGGGGTGCCTGCAGCTGAATCCTCGCACCTTCCTCCCCGAGCAGTCACAGGAGCTGCCCGGTCATATGCAACCCCCAGGAGCGTCGTTTGCTGCGCATCCCTACTCCTACCAGACCCCAGGCCTTCCCAGCCCGCCCTACGGTACGATGGACAGCTCCCACATCTTTCACGTCAAGCCGCACTCCTACGGCAGCGCGCTGGAGCCGTTCTTCGAAACCGCCCTGACAGACTGCACTAGTCCGTCATTTGACGGACCCTTAAGCCCTCCGTTGAGCGTGAACGGAAACTTTTCCTTCAAACACGAGCCTTCATCAGAGTTCGAGAAGAACTATGCCTTCTCCATGCACTACCAGGCGGCTGGTCTGGCGGGAGCGCAGGGCCACGCGCCCTTGTACCCCAGTTCGGCGCAGCGGTGCGAGATCCCAATGGACAACCTCATGTCCTACGACGGACACACGCATCACGAGCGGGTCATGAACGCCCAACTCAATGCGATATTTCATGATTCGTGAATATATACAATCCATCGTTAAAGACTTTATGCGCGTCATGTTATCCTGTGTCACAAATAGCAGTGATTTCTGGCTTGTTCTCCTGTATGGTATTTATTGTACTGCCTTTAGGACGAGCGGGCTTATACAGCTCGCTCACCTTCTGTGTTCTATAGCGCTTCTTTATGGTATGGTCTCTAGACGACTTTACTCAGAATGTGTTGATTTACCGTATCACAAAACCACAAGCAATAATTTGGAAACTATGCAATTTTTAAACCAGTACTTGGCCAATACAAATTAATAAAGATTTCTATATTTTTCAAACTGATTTTTGCAACTGCTCTATCTATACACACTCAAATTATCCTGTTGTGATTTTGTATAGAAGCCTGAATTTCTTTTTTATGTCAAGTTCCTATAGAGCCTATAGTCCCCCCTAGTCCATGTATGTTTTATAAAAACAGACACGTCTCTTCTTCATACAACGTTTCAACCGTTTTAAGCAACTGTATTTATTTACCAGATGGGCAAGAGATTCTACAAATGTTGCCTTACAGCAAAACTGTATTTTGGTTGCACTGAAATGGGTTAAATATTTCCCAAAACTAATTATTCCAAACAATTCAGAAGGTTGAGTAAATCTACATTTTAAGGCCTTATTGCAATACAAAGCACAGAAATGCTTGGCCTTCCATGCAAAAACTTTCACCGTACATTTATAAGCAGTGGCCATGAACCAACTGTTAATCAACGCTGGACAGTCATACAGCAGATTTATGTTATCCTCCGTGTGTTATTGCATGTGGAAACACACTCCGAGGCTATAGACTGAAGTTGGTTCGACATCATAAAAATTGCTTTTAATCTTTGTGTGTCTGCAGTGTTACGTACGCAATCGGAATATGAGTTTGTTTTCAGACCAATACGGATTATTTTGAAGATTTCAGTTATCCTCCGAGTGATTGAAGTGTTCATATTGTAATTCCTCCGAGATTAATGTATGCGTGTAAATCCCTGGAGGCGCGGGATTATGTGTAGAATAAAAGTGAATGACGAGCCTATTATTCCGTCTGGATTCTGGATTTAGTGGCCTATTACAGCCGCAGAGCCACAAGCAAGGCAGCAAATGTAGACTGCCTAAACTGTTCAGGCTAATCTCAAGTATTCATACCATGCATAGGTTAGGCTACTTAGTAGGCCATATAATTTATTTCACTCAGTTAAAAATCTACACGATATTTTTGTAATCTTTTATCAATCAAGCACAACAATAAGATACATAGGTTACACTCTCCAAGGTGGCTATTTAGCAAACTTTATGTTCGTAGGCTATTAGTAATAAATGTATACATTTTATTATATTAAAGCCTACTGGGAGTAGCCTACATATTAAATCATATGCATGAGATACAAACGTACCCCTATGAAGCATCTCAATGCGACGGAGAATATCTCTGTGATATTTTGCCTTGGAATGAGTGAAAACTATCTGCCGCCCTCGTTGGCTCCAGCGCTCAAGGACAAACCGAGCGTTTATCCTGCAGTGCTCGCGGTCCCAGCCGTCAGTCAGCGCGAGGGGGGCAGCCTCCAGTCTTCCATCCCCTGCATAGAGCGCGAGAGGCACAGATGTTCCTTCTGCAGGGAGGGTTTTAATTTATGAAAATGATCTTGTTTATGCACGAGCACTCTCTGCATAACCTAATACTTCTATCATCGGGAACGCCACCATATTGGCGCAGACTGGTGGTGTTCTCAAGCTTTGTGTGCAGAAATGGAACAACTACCGTCGACAGTTAAACTTGGTGCACCTCCACAGCGACACACGCATGACACGGGCCCCGGATAAACGCTGAGAGGATTGAATTGTTCAATGTCCCCTCCTGTACCCCGCAGCCCCACGAAACACTAAATATAGGCTCCATCCATATCTAATTTGATGGCACACGGGGGCTTTTAGGGGACATATGAGCACATGCATGTGATAGGCCTTCACAGTCCAATGCTGTCTGTGTGCAATTAATTTCAACACATCGCAAGTTTGGAAGATTAAAATTTTGAAGCAGATGGAAAGAAATAACACATACATGTTTAGCCTACTAAAAGAGACAAATACATTAAAGTCTACATTATTATTATGAATCTCGATGAAAAGGTTGTTTGTTCAGCACATCGTATTTTCAGTCCGTGTACATTCGAGACTTTCACCAAAAGCTCTGCAGTGAATCTGGGCTGGGGCCCATGCGGCGGGGCATCCGGCACTGTCCATGGTACTGCTCTAACATCGAAACAAGCGTCACAGCTGCGTCGACCGTTACCTCCCTATTCCAGCGATTAATCAACCCCTAGGGACAATTAAAAGGTCACTTCGTTCATGGTGGATATTGAGTAGGATACACTGTTGTAATGTGGATGCGCAAATATTCAACTGACAGACCCAGAGGATTCCGCTGTAGCCTAAACTTCAGAGATAATACACATGCACTATTTTATTTTCTCCCACTCACTGAATCTGTCGCATTTATAGTATAAACCTGCCATGGTACAAGTAGGCTATCCCACACTACAGTATCAGTCAATTCATTGGGTTTGGCATAAAGCTAAAGCTATTACACGTAGGTATACACGTAATTTAGCCTAGAATGTCTACAATTGCCAAATTGTATGTATTTTCAAAACGATTTCTGAATTATATTTCTTTAGTTTTACCCATTGGTTATTTTCCACTTAGACTAAAATGCAGGTGAGAAGTATTAGGCCTACATGAGATAAACCGATTCGAGCAGTGATAATTCCTGGCTGGTTGGGGGGCGCATGCCCGGTGGAACTGACACTCCACTGGGGCGCGCACCGCATGAGGACTAGAGTCAGGCCAAGGGGAAGTTTCACCGATGGACCTGCTGTGGTATAGGGTTACCGCCGCGGGCACGCGCTGAGCAGCCAAGTAAATCTTAAGGAACAACAGCGGAAATACGACTTTGCTGTTTACGTTTAGATCAAATCATGTTCGAGTCTCCGCACAAATCGATAAATGCTCGGTCTGAGAGCCAGGAGGAACTGCACGAGACGCAACCGGTGTCTTCCATTACTGAGGGCAGTCGCGCGAAGAAGAAAAAGAAAAAGAGGAAACAGCAACAGGAGAAGCCCGCGGGCTCTGCCCCGCCGCTCCGCTCCGAGGATTCTCCTCAGCGCGCTGAGCGGCAGATCGAAAAGCGGTGTATCGACTATAACTCGGACGAGCCTATCGTTAGGGGCATATTTCAGATTGGTAAAAAGAGTCACGACGTGTTGCTGACTCCTAGAAGAGTGACGTGGACGCCTATCCAGCCCGAGACCCCTACAGGTGAGCTAGTGTTGACTGTTTCCATGACAATCACCCGCGCATATTTTCCAGCTAAGCGGACCGCGTGACATCTACACAAACGTGAATGACGATTGAAAATAAAACCCGAACTTTTCAGGGCGCTCAATGTTCTCTAATGGCATTTCAGACATACTAAATGCACAGTGACCACTACAAGTGATAAAATCCGGCCCCGGTCACGTGGTGTTGCCCTGCTTGTCTTTGGCAGGTGCGTTTGTGACCTGTCAGTCGCCTCAGTCACATTGTGAAGCATGGTAAGGTTGTTGTGGCCCATCTCAGTGAGACAGGCTTGATATAAGGAGTGGAGACACACACAAGCACACACACACAGACACACACACACACTTTGCCGTGAATATTAATCACTGCAGCACTTGTTTTTCCTAATTTTCCTGTTGATTTTTCCTCATTTTCCTGTTGACCTTTGGGGAAATCTTCACAGAAACTGTAGTGGTCCATGCTAATGTTCCTACTACATAGCTTGGCAGCACTAGTGGTCTAACGCTGTTTAGCTACCTCAGACCATAACAACCTGCAGTCATGTAGTCAGCAGAGCATCTATGCTGACCAGAGTAACAAACCGAGACCAGAATCGAGCCCTCTGCTCTTCACCTTGAGAGCCAGTAGTACAATATGAAGCTTTGGGTAATGCTGATGGGTCACAGATGTCAAGTTCATACATGCAATAAATGTTTTGCCAGAGTTGCCAAAGTTTTGTATCATACATGTTTACTATTTTGGGTGGAGTTAACTACTTTTTTACACCTAAAAACTGCATATCCAAATACCTTGCAAAGCAAATAAATGAAACATATTTTTTTCTTCAGGCTCCCTATATATATATATATACACACACGTAAATGGATATCATATATACATATAGTGGATGTTTGTGTGTGCGGGTGTGTGCGTCTATACTGCCTGCTGACCACTGATGTAGGCCTACAGGGTTTAGAGCACATGTTGTTTACCATGCAGTGTTTTAGTCAGTGTGTTTCAGTTTCCTGGTTAGATAAGCCACTGTGAGATGTAGATAAACGATAGGCAGAGGACTGTGTGTTCACACAAGGGTCTGTGTGTGTGTATGCACATTTGTGTGTACTTGTGTGTGTATGTGCGTGTGTGTGTGTGTGTGCCAGGCCCTGCTGGGGGACAGCTGGAGAGGTAACAGAGATGGAGTTTTGGTGAGACCACCTAAAGTATAGCATCTGGCCGTCCGGACCACACTTAGCAAGCGCCCCAGTAAATGATACCCCACATGGCCATCTGCACCTCCAAGCACACCCATACATATCTGACATGACAGGGCCATCGCTGGGGGCCCGGGGCCTGGGGCCTGTCCCTGGGACGAGGGGCAGCGCAGAACAGGGTCAGCCTCCAGCAGAGAACACTTCTCTTTAACAGTGTTTAGTCTGTGTGGATTATGATGGATTATTAGTCATAGACCGCATTACTCATCTCAGAGGAAGAACAGGACCTGTTTATTCAACGTGACTTTGGGTGGAGTGACAGCATGATAACACCTCAGTGATAATACACGCACGCTTAGACACGCACGCACGCGCTCGCACACACACACAGACACACACACAAACAGACACTCACACACACTCACCCAGAGACACACACACACAGAGAGACACACAACACACACAAACGTCCAAGACCACAGTTAGCGGTAGCGGTTATCACAGAGGGTGGCCCCTCCAACACCGTAGCTGCCGGGAACGTGAAGCGCCGTGGCAACCTGTCTCATCCATCAGACCAAGACTCATGAGCCAATCACATTCGTACGTACATGACCACTCCATCCCGATTACCTCATTACTTTATCGGGATATGCTCCGTTTGATTGGATTCATCATCATCCTAGTCCATTATTCTCTAGTTTGGACTTGAAGTGCTTTCAGTTCAGTGCATCAACCAGACTCCAGGCAGCTGGCCATGGTTGCCCAGACTGCTACATCACACACTGATGGAGAGATATCAAGCATGTGGGAGAGCTTTGTGGACAGCCTTCCTGTGTTGATGTTATTGTTGTTGTTGTTGTGGTTGTTATTGTTTAGAGTAGTGTAGCAAGGTTCTGGAGCAGCTTTAGAAGCCTGCTTCTTTAGCAGTGATCCAGGCTAATGGTATTACGCCAGCACATGCACGCACACACACACACACACACACTCGCACACACACACACACACACACACACACACACACACACACACACACACACACACACACACACACACACACACACACACACACACAAAGTCTCATTACCCAGAAAGCATGCTTCTAATAACCCCCTATGGCCTTCACCAAATGCTCACACAAAACAGCCAAAAATCCACCACCCGAGCTGATTGGCTGGGCATCTTTCTGGGGTGTGATTGGCTGGACTCAGTGTGTGTGTCTGTGTGTGTAATTCTGCCTGGGGATAACAGGTTTGAATCTGTGAAATATGACCTGTCTTTATCTCACTTCTTGTTCTCAGACCTGCTCTCTCAATGCTACTGTTCATGACTGATGACAAGACCACCATAACTGGAAAACACAGACACACACACAGACACACACACAACACAGCATGGGAAATGTTTGTGCTGTTGGCCTTAAGTCTCCTGACCTCTGTGTGTGTGGATTTCAGCCAGCATGCTGTACCTTCCGGATGTGCGTGTTCTTATGTGTAAATAGGAAAAGCCAATCTTCTTGAGGAACAAACTTCTTACTTTTGTGCAGAGCCAGCACTGGTATACAGTTTTGCCGATGGCCTAGATAATAAATGGCTTCAGTGAAAAAGAGGGAGGGAGGGCGAGAGAGGATGGGAGAGAAGAGAGTCGGCGTTAGGGTAGAGGGGGTTGTGTACAGGACTAAGTTTTTCGGTCCAATTTAGGCCTACTGGTGGGCTGTCAGGGGTGTGTGATGTGGTTTGAAGTTTAAAGATACTGGTCCTGCTCCCTGAGGAGGCAGTCAGAGAACTAACACCAGCCAGACATCCCAAAACAGCCTGCTTAAAACCAGCCAGACATCCCAAAACAGCCTGCTTAAAACCAGCCAGACATCCCAAAACAGCCTGCTCGAAACCAGCCAGACATCCCAAACATCCTGCTTAAAACCAGCCAGACATCCCAAAACAGCCTGTTCGAAACCAGCCAGACATCCCAAAACAACCTGCTCGAAACCAGCCAGACATCCCAAAACAGCCTGCTCGAAACCAGCCAGACATCCCAAAACAGCCTGCTCGAAACCAGCCAGACATCCCAAACATCCTGCTTAAAACCAGCCAGACATCCCAAAACAGCCTGCTCGAAACCAGCCAGACATCCCAAACATCCTGCTTAAAACCAGCCAGACATCCCAAAACAGCCTGCTCGAAACCAGCCAGACATCCCAAAACAGCCTGCTCGAAACCAGCCAGACATCCCAAACATCCTGCTTAAAACCAGCCAGACATCCCAAAACAGCCTGCTCGAAACCAGCCAGACATCCCAAAACAGCCTGCTCGAAACCAGCCAGACATCCCAAAACAGCCTGCTCGAAACCAGCCAGACATCCCAAAACAGCCTGCTCGAAACCAGCCAGACATCCCAAAACAGCCTGCTCGAAACCAGCCAGACATCCCAAAACAGCCTGCTCGAAACCAGCCAGACATCCCAAAACAGCCTACTCTAAACCAGCCAGACATCCCAAAACAGCCTGCTCGAAACCAGCCAGACATCCCAAAACAGCCTGCTCGAAACCAGCCAGACATCCCAAAACAGCCTGCTCGAAACCAGCCAGACATCCCAAAACAGCCTGCTCGAAACCAGCCAGACATCCCAAAACAGCCTGCTCGAAACCAGCCAGACATCCCAAAACAGCCTGCTCGAAACCAGCCAGACATCCCAAAACAGCCTACTCTAAACCAGCCAGACATCCCAAAACAGCCTGCTCGAAACCAGCCAGACATCCCAAAACAGCCTGCTTGAAACCAGCCAGACATCCCAAAACAGCCTGCTCGAAACCAGCCAGACATCCCAAAACAGCCTGCTCGAAACCAGCCAGACATCCCAAACAGCCTGCTTAAAACCAGCCAGACATCCCAAAACAGCCTGCTCGAAACCAGCCAGACATCCCAAACAGCCTGCTTAAAACCAGCCAGACATCCCAAAACAGCCTGTTCGAAACCAGCCAGACATCCCAAAACAACCTGCTCGAAACCAGCCAGACATCCCAAAACAGCCTGCTCGAAACCAGCCAGACATCCCAAACAGCCTGCTTAAAACCAGCCAGACATCCCAAAACAGCCTGCTCGAAACCAGCCAGACATCCCAAGACAGCCTGCTCGAAACCAGCCAGACATCCCAAAACAACCTGCTCGAAACCAGCCAGACATCCCAAAACAGCCTGCTCGAAACCAGCCAGACATCCCAAACAGCCTGCTTAAAACCAGCCAGACATCCCAAAACAGCCTGCTCAAAACCAGCCAGACATCCCAAACATCCTGCTTAAAACCAGCCAGACATCCCAAAACAGCCTGCTCGAAACCAGCCAGACATCCCAAAACAGCCTGCTCGAAACCAGCCAGACATCCCAAACATCCTGCTTAAAACCAGCCAGACATCCCAAAACAGCCTGCTCGAAACCAGCCAGACATCCCAAACAGCCTGCTTAAAACCAGCCAGACATCCCAAAACAGCCTGCTCGAAACCAGCCAGACATCCCAAACAGCCTGCTTAAAACCAGCCAGACATCCCAAAACAGCCTGTTCGAAACCAGCCAGACATCCCAAAACAACCTGCTCGAAACCAGCCAGACATCCCAAAACAGCCTGCTCGAAACCAGCCAGACATCCCAAACAGCCTGCTTAAAACCAGCCAGACATCCCAAAACAGCCTGCTCGAAACCAGCCAGACATCCCAAGACAGCCTGCTCGAAACCAGCCAGACATCCCAAAACAACCTGCTCGAAACCAGCCAGACATCCCAAAACAGCCTGCTCGAAACCAGCCAGACATCCCAAACATCCTGCTTAAAACCAGCCAGACATCCCAAAACAGCCTGCTCGAAACCAGCCAGACATCCCAAACAGCCTGCTTAAAACCAGCCAGACATCCCAAAACAGCCTGTTCGAAACCAGCCAGACATCCCAAAACAACCTGCTCGAAACCAGCCAGACATCCCAAAACAGCCTGCTCGAAACCAGCCAGACATCCCAAACAGCCTGCTTAAAACCAGCCAGACATCCCAAAACAGCCTGCTCGAAACCAGCCAGACATCCCAAGACAGCCTGCTCGAAACCAGCCAGACATCCCAAAACAACCTGCTCGAAACCAGCCAGACATCCCAAACAGCCTGCTTAAAACCAGCCAGACATCCCAAAACAGCCTGCTCGAAACCAGCCAGACATCCCAAGACAGCCTGCTCGAAGCCAGCCAGACATCCCAAACAGCCTGCTTAAAACCAGCCAGACATCCCAAACAGCCTGCTTAAAACCAGACAGACATCCCAAAACAGCCTACTCTAAACCAGCCAGACATCCCAAAACAGCCTACTCTAAACCAGCCAGACATCCCAAACAGCCTACTCGAAACCATCCAGACATCCCAAACAGCCTACTCGAAACCATCCAGACATCCCAAAACAGCCTGATCGAAACCAGCCAGACATCCCAAAACAACCATCCTGTGAAGTATAATTGAAAATAGAATTATAACAAACAACAAATATCCCTATGTTATGTTCAGGAACATTACCATTGGCCCAAGAGACCGACAGGTTTAATGGCATTCCACAAAAGGACAGGCTTTGTGTGTTGTGAAAGCTAGGTGAGCTAGGAGCTAGGTTCATTGAGAATGAGGTTCATTTTTTGTTTCATTGTCCTGTCTGTGTGGATATAAAGGATGTACTTTGTAGTAAAATGTCCTCCATTTATGTAAATGCATTCCGGTAGAGATGATTAATACGAGGCATACAAAAACAAGTTATGCTTCAGGAAAGGAATCTTTTTTTTAAACTGGCTTATTTATCAATCTTGGAATTGTATTTGCCAGACCACTGCAACAGTACTTTTTTTGAGTTTTGTAAACCCATCAGGGTTGGGTACTTTTGTGCATGACACGAAAATAAAATAATCTATCAGTCAACCCTCCAGACACTCCAGCCCGACAAGTTAGCTAGTATTTTGTAGTTAGCTTATAGTATAAATGGCCACAGACATGGGGATAGCTTTGGCTAACTGACTGCATCATGGTGGATGGCAAGATGAGCTCAGATCTGGCCTCTGAGCGGATTCATATTCCTGATTATCATGACGTCGAATTTGAGGGGATAAACAAGATGTTTTACAACGACTAGCGTGACAGCGTGGTTTTACGAGGGTTCGCCCATTTGTCTTTGTTGTACAACAGCAACAGCTAGCTTCCGTTAGCTCTGAGCCCATGTATGGTTCCGTGCAGCTGCAGAGTCACTGCTCGTCCCACAAAATCCCAACCTCCGTGTGGTGGCGGCGACGGCGCCTCAACCTCGATACGTTGAAGCTGGTCGTGTGGGTGGGAGTCGGACGGCCCGCTGCGTGCCTGATGAGCTCTAGGTGGGGCACAGTCAGGGTTCATAGGAGGTGTGACTGCCGTGTATCAGTCGTGGGACACACACTGACAGTCTAATTACACGACAGGAACAAACACGCTCCAGTCGGCTCCACGGCCCACTTCCTGAGGGGCTTCAAAACAGCAATATGATCATGTAAATATTAGGCCGACGTGTGCGATGTGTGTGCTTGGGTGCGTGTGATGTGTGTGCATCTGAGCATGGGTGTGTGTGTGTCACAGGTGGAAACCGTGATCCCAGGCCTCACGCTGAGAACCACATGGTTGTGTTCACCACAGGTCTGGAGGGGTTGGCAGAGCTTGGGAGGGGGGGTGGGGAGGCTGGCATGGGCTAGGGGAGGAGGGGGGGTGGAGACAGGCAGGGCTGGGGAGAAGGGGGGGTGGGGGTGGAGACAGGCAGGGCTGGGCAGGGGGCTGGATGGGTTTCAACCCCCCCAGGGTGGACTGATCTGGGATAGGACTGGGCCTCCAACCTCCCTCACAGGCGTGGAGGAAAACACAAAGAGAAGGATCAGACTCACAGGCTCGGGTGATGACTTCCTCTGGTCGTCCAGGCCCATCCTAGGGTCTGTCTGTAGAAGCTGCGTGTGTTTCAGAGGTGTGTGTTGGTGTGTGTCTTGGCGTGTGTGCTTGTGCTTTGGTCTGTGTATTGATGTGTGTGTTAGTCTGTGTGTGTGTGTGTGTGTGTGTTGGTGTGTGTGTGTGTTGGTGTGTGTGTTGGTGTGTGTGTGTGTCCATCTGGTGATGAGCTGACGAGAGGCCTACCTCCTGAGTCAGAGGGCTGCTGAGAGGAAGCTTGTCTCCATCTGGAGTCACATGGGTCTCCAGGAGGTGTGTGTGTGTGTGTGTGTGTGAGGTGGATCATGTCAGGCGTGATCCACCTCCACTGAGAGAGGCAAACAGACAGAGATGTATGAGTGTGTTTTTCACTGAGATCTTCTCTGTTGCTGGAGAAGGACGTGCTAACTTGAAGTCTGCATGCCATGGTCTGTTAACTTGTGTTTCCTTCGACCGACATGATGCTATCACGCTAGAGACTGGAGAGAGATAAGAGAGAGACCAGGGAGACAAGAGAGATCAGAAAGAGACCAGAGAGAAAGAGACCGGGGAGACAAGAGAAACCAGAGAGAGAGCAGAAAACCCTAGAGGCCAGAGATAGACCAGGGAGACAAAAGAGACCAGAGAGAGACCAGAGAATCCTAGAGGCCAGAGAGAGACCAGGGAGACCAGAGAGATCAGAGAGAGACCAGAAAACCCCTAGAGGCCAGAGAGAGACCAGGTAGACCAGAGAGATCAGAGAGAGACCAGAGAACCCTAGAGGCCAGAGAGAGACCATGGAGACCAGAGGGATCCAATTTTCTCTCACTCTAACCAGGTGTCATCAGATCTGTCACATTGATCCTGTCAGGACAACCATATATACCGTCTATCTATTCAAACCAGCCTCTAGGACAGCCTCCAGACCAGCCTCTACTCCAGCCTCAGTTACTGCTGAAGGGGAGAGGATGGATTGCGGGAGAAGAGGACTAGACAGGAGAGGACTCAATGTCTGTGTTTCCTCTGTCCCTTAGGCAGAGAGACAGACAGACAGGCATACAGACTGAGACAGACAGACAGATGCACAGACAGACAAGCAGGCAGGCAGGCAGGCAGGCAGGCAAACAAACAAACAGACAGACAGGCAGATGGGTCCTTGGAAGTGTTTTTTCACGGGGGTTCCCCTTTCAAGGAGGAGCGAAGCGGCCTTAATGGTTGAAGGTGGCAGGTTCTAATGTGAGAGTGCCCGCCGCAGAGCAGAGCAGATGGTGGGGCTTCAGTAACGTGAGCTGGGGGGGGGGGGGGGGGGGGGGTAAGGTAGGGAGGCTCTGAGGAGGTGCTGCCCTCAGCCAATTAAGACTGGGGCCCCGAAGAGGAGGGGGAACCGGAGTGTGGGAAATAGATTCAGGTTGTTTAATGGGGAATGTGTGTG
>NC_085020.1:20022953-20060453 GCF_963692335.1 Osmerus eperlanus
AGAGAGAGACAGAGAGGGACAGAGAGACAGAGAGAGACAGAGAGAGACAGAGAGAGAGACAGAGAGAAACAGGGAGAGACAGAGAGAGAGACAGAGAGAGAGACAGAGAGAGACAGAGAGAGAGACAGAGAGAGAGACAGAGAGAGACAGAGAGAGAGACAGAGAGAGAGACAGAGAGAGAGACAGAGAGAGACAGAGAGAGAGACAGAGAGAGAAACAGAGAGAGACAGAGAGAGAGAGAGAGACAGAGAGAGACAGAGAGAGAGAGGTAAATAAGCTGTCTGCTTCCTTGTTCTCCCTCCAGTGTGTTTCTCCTCTGATCAGCCGTGTAGTCTGTTCATTACAACGCTCGTCAGAAGCTGTCAGGAAAATCTCCCGCCCGCATACCTTGTTCCCCTCTTCTCTCCTCCCCCCCTCTCCTCCTCTCCTTTCCTCTCCTCTCCTCTCACGATCCCTCCAAACGCGCGTGTGCACAAGCCTGTCCTCTCAGCAGGGTACTGGAGTGAGGGGGAGAGGAGGAGAGAGTAAGTAAGAACAGGGGAGGGAGGGAGCGAGGGAGGGATTCCCAGAGAGAGAGAGAGAGAGAGAGAGAGAGAGAGAGAGAGAGAGAGAGGAGGAGGAGAAGTGTCAGGGGAGTAGGGAATCTGCGCTGGTCTCTCCTAGATGTTCAGAGACAGACACGGAGACGCAGCGCTCGGCTCTCCTTTGTTCAGCTCAGCGCTCCGCGCTGGTTCTTGCTGGAAGCCTTGGTCGCTCCTTCTCTCCCCCCCCCCCCCTTCCCTTCATCAAAGAGGACCGGACCAGATGTGTTTGAGGCAGAGCGCCTAGAAGTCGTGTCAGAGAACATGTGGAGCGGCTTCATCAGCAGAGGTGAGCAAGCCCGTGTCTACAGTGTGTGTGTGTGTACGTGTGTGTGTGTGTGTGTGCGTGAACGAGAGCAAGGCCGTGAGAGTGCCTGCTCGCACATCTGCGATTGTGAGATACGTGAGAGTCGAGACGTGTGTGCGCTTTTCGAAAGGGCGCGTGTGCGCACGCGAGAGATCTCAGCTCTCCCCTGGGAACGTCCGGATTTCGGGTCCCGTTTGCTGCGGTTAGGGAGCGCTAACGTCTAACGCACGCACGCCGCCCGCCTGCCTGCACGCATCCTCCCTAGGTGAAGAAGAATCTCGGTCCGTGTGACATCACAGCCCCTCAGGACGTGAGGAGAGACTGTGTGGTCACAGGAGGCATAGAAGACACTAGAATCAGACATGTGGTTGGTTTTAGAGAGCTCAGGTTTAGTCTCCCGTCTCCTCTGTGGGCAGCAGCGCCAACCGTCCGGAAGAGGAACAGGAGAACCTAGAGAGAGCAACAGGAGAACATTCCAGAGAGACATTCTTCATGTAACAGAATCAAGGTAATGTAACTGAGAAACAGGGTAGAGTACAGGATTATGGTCTTACATGCTATGCTTGATTACACAGAGGGTGAACTTACATTAGCGCTTGTTTGCTGGTGGATTGACTGACTAACTGGCTGGAAACATGGATGTCTGGCTGACTGGTTGACCGTCTGACTTACAGACTCATTCATTGACTGACTAACTGTCTGGCTGACTGACTGGTTAACTGATTGATTGAATGAGTGACTGACTAACTGGCAGGCTAGATGGATAGCTGAGAAGAGAATGTGACATATTATAGCCCCTGTTCCGCAAGCAGCTGGCTTTTTGCTCTGTAGGGAGAACTGTGTGTGTGTGAGAGAGAGAGCGAGAGAGAGATTTTAGTGTGTGTCGTGTCGTATGTGTCCGCAGGGGCTTGTAGGGTTAATGCGAAGAGCTGTGATGTGTGACGAGCAGTCTATCCTTCAAACACACACACACACACACTCTCTCTCACACACATACTCTCTTTATCTCTCTCTCTCTCTTTCTCACACACTTTCACACACACACACACTCTTTCACACACACACACACACACACACACACGCACACACACTCTCATGCACACACTGTCTCTCTCACACACACACACTATTTTACACACACACACTTTCACACAGTCTCCCACACACACATACACACTCTCATGCACACACTGTCTCTCTCACACACACACACTATTTTACACACACTTTCACACAGTCTCCCACACACACATACACACTCTCATGCACACACTGTCTCTCTCACACACACACACTATTTTACACACACACACTTTCACACAGTCTCCCACACACACATACACACTCTCATGCACACACTGTCTCTCTCACACACACACACACACTATTTTACACACACACACTTTCACACAGTCTCCCACACACACATACACACTCTCATGCACACACTGTCTCTCTCACACACACACACACTATTTTACACACACACACTTTCACACAGTCTCCCACACACACATACACACTCTCATGCACACACTGTCTCTCTCACACACACACACTATTTTACACACACACACTTTCACACAGTCTCCCACACACACATACACACTCTCATGCACACACTGTCTCTCTCACACACACACACTATTTTACACACACACACTTTCACACAGTCTCCCACACACACATACACACTCTCATGCACACACTGTCTCTCTCACACACACACACTATTTTACACACACACACTTTCACACAGTCTCCCACACACACATACACACACTCTCAGCGAGACACCCCCCTACGGAGCGGTCCGTAATGGTGTGGTGAGGACATGCCCAGTGGGACCAGAGGCCCCTGTCCGAGGGCTGCGGGGGGGCAGACGAGGGGGTCAGGTGGGGTGTGTCCTACGCTGTCAGCCTGAGGGGGAGGCTTGTTGTGACTGTCAGAGCTCCCCAGAGAGACATCACCGTGTAGCCTGTGTCTCTGCTGGGAACCCCTCTTACAGCTTCTCAGCTCTCAATGTGTGTGTGTGTGGATGTGCTGTGTCTCCACAGGCATGCAGGCAAGCTAGCCTAAAACTGCTGCTGCGGTGGAGACACGGAGAGTCTCGTAGAGACAGATGGGTGTAATAGGATGTATGTGGGTCACTGCCTGTGTTCTGGAACACCACACATAACCACGGCAACGCAGTGTGTTCCTACTCAGCTCTCATAATGCAGGACTTCATCCAATTATTAATACGAGTGAGAGGTTAAATAGCGCTGTTAGGGTGTGTGTGTTTGTTATCTGGTGTGTTCTCGTGTTTACACTTTGGGTTGTGCTTCCTGTGTGTTCAACTGATGCAAGGTTTGCTGTTACGTGTATATGTGATCCGGAAGGTCAGTACTAGCATACATAATGTGTGTGTCTGTGTACGCGTGTGTGTGTGTGTGTGCGTGTAGTTGTTGACAGTGTCAAGACCGCGGGCTTTTCCACCAAGGTCTATTTCATCCTCATTGATGTAGCATGTGCTGGAACCACGGAATGAGTTCCTCCTCCCGACTGCGGTGGTCGCGGGCGGGCGGTGTGGTTGTATCGGGACCCCCGGTGGTTGTGGTCGGGGGGGGGGGAGATGTGGGTCAGTGGCTGTGGCGGTGAACTGCTGAAGCTGCAGGTCGACTCTGTGAAGGTGAGACGCAACTGCTGCTGAGACAAGGTGTCTCTCAGAGATACCAGATCTCACTGTCTCTCTCTCACACACACACACACACACACACATACACGCACGCACGCACACTCACAAACCCACACCCCGCCTGTCCTTAGTGCCCCCCAGAGGCAAGCCTGTCCACTCAGCTGTAATACCAAGGACATCGCTGCTTTAATTCAGCAGGCCTTACGTCAAGGAAACACTCTGTTGATTGTCCTCCTGAAACGCCACGTAAGGGCCCTTTTTATGCCCTTTGTGTGTTATCGACTGGTCGAGAGAGAATCGGGCCTGTGTGTGAATGTGTGTTTGAGTGTGCGTGTTTGAGTGTGTGTTTGTGACAGGGTCTAAGCCTGTAAAGTTTAATCACTGTTTGGTTCAATAAGGATCTACCACACAGTCTTTCTCCCCAGCTGTGGAGGTTGCAGGCTTTTACACGAAGGTCATAAACCTTTCTCTTCCCTCCATCCCCTCCCCTCCCCTCCCCAGCCCCTATCCCCTCCCCTCCCCAGCCCCTATCCCCTCCCCAGCCCCTATCCCCTCCCCTCCCCAGCCCCTATCCCCTCCACCCCCAGCCCCTATCCCCTCCACCCCCAGCCTCTATCCCCTCCCCTCCCCAGCCCCTATCCCCTCCCCTCCCCAGCCCCTATCCCCTCCACCCCCAGCCCCTATCCCCTTGTAGCGGGGTTTGCTCGTTTAAGATTAGCAATACTTAATTTATAATAAAGTATGTAGTTCTTGGGGCACCACCTCTTATTGTTAAAGGGATAGAGGAAACCTTATTGAATAATATTTAAATAATAGCCTTCGTAATAATCAGTCTAATCTTAAGGAATGAATTCGTTCTAAGAGTAGAGCCAATCGTAACATCAGTGAACACGCACGTCAAAATATCTTTACAATGAATTTATTCAAGTAAGGTAAACAGATCTTATGAAAAGTTGGATTATGGGTTTGATATGAGAGATTGGTTTCAATGAACAGAATGAAATGGTCTAACTTAAAGAAAGGCAGAAATTGTACAGTCAGTGATTACATCCTTACAAATCATAAACAGAGCTCACGCCAATGCCATGTCGAGGAGGAAAGAGCGTTAGCCATAGTTACGTTTGATCAGGGGTTGATCAATGATGTTGAGGGCGGTTTGCGCCAAAGGTCCATTTGAAGAATCTGAAGTCACAGCGCGGCTGCGCTGGGTCATGTGACTGAGTCTGCGGGATCTCAGTGAAGTCGCATTTGGAATTGCGTTTTTGGTCCTTCTGTTGAAACGTCCCGATAGTGACGCGTTCACTATGAAGTTGAATCTCAGGAGAAGCTTGGCGACGTCCTTTGGAACGCCAATCCTGATGGCGTTCATGCCATGGTCGGTTTCGCTGGAGTCCGAGATTGATGGTCATCTTAGGGCTTTATACAGTTCGAGGGAGGACCCGTCTGGGGTCAGATGTGGATTGGGGGAAGCTGGGTTCTCAACTCCCCCCTCCTTCCTTCACACCTACCAAAGGTGTGATCTGATCTTTGGCTGGTTCATTCGATGGTTCAAATATTGTTCTGGACATCTTGGTACAGTTACAAAATATAGTTGAATGATTGTTTTATTATGATAGCTTCGTGTAGATACCAAGAATGACGTGGTTATCTTTCAGGAAGAAGGAGTTGTTACTAGAATCAAGATTTCAGTGAACACAACATTAAAACAAAGTAACAAACATAACACAAATATCCCTCTCATAATTCTCCACCTTGTACTCTTGTGGTAAAGGTGAAGTCTCAAGACTTTCCTCAAAAGTTCTGATCAAGGTATGTTCTTTGTTCAAATCGCCGCCGAAACGGATAGCAAATGGTCGCTGGAGACGTGTTGTCTAAATCAGGCCCTTTGAAGCTTGCAAGCTAGCAGGAGGGCTGATTAGGTAGATTGGGGAGGCCCCCCCCCCCATTCTATGGTTCCTTTGCATCGGCGTTTGGTGGGTAATCAGCATACTGAGGGTGTCACAAGGGCTGATTCTGATGTGATTGAATCACTCTTCAGGTGTGGCAAGATGTTGGCTCTGTGTGGTCTTGTGGACCTCACTACATCCCCCCGGATGTCAACTTTCATAGACCGTCGTCGATGAAACTGTTGACATGAAGACAAGAGAAGAAAGACCACAGCAGCGTAACAGCATGTCACCCCCCCTCCCCAGACATTGGCATGGCTATGAGTGATTAAGCTATGACATGACATAGGAAAAAGGTTGAGAGGAAATTATTGAAACAAAAAGAGGCACTTGAAGTGGCTTACAATGGCCGTAGCAATTGAAGCTTTGTGACTAGGGGTCTAGATGAGGGAAAAGTTGTCGGCTTTCCAATCTTTTTAAATCAAACTAGTTTCAATAAACTCATTTAGGTTATGGTTACAATTGACTGCCAAAGACGTATACAAATAACAAATAAAGGTACAAGGTAATTATAGTACATACTTTACACAATTATAGTTACTAAGTAGCTTCTTGAAGTCAACGTAACTAAACCACATTGATGAACTGCATCTAATAATGTAACTTTAGTTTGGCAACCACTGTTATTTTAAAACACAGTTAGCTGTGGGAATAGTCAATGCTCTTTTCGACAAGCTATCGTGGCGGCATAATAGGTTACGTGTAGAAACTGCATTGTTTAGTTGCTTCTAAACAAAAGTCCTTCAGGACTAAGCACTACTGTCTGTTTCCCTGAACTAGACATGTGCACCAACGTATTAGTTGGTTGGTTAATTCACTTAACCAAATAGCTACACTATTAAAATAGAGGCTATAGTAAAGGCTCTTATGCTACTTTCCGTGAAGAGCTGGCCGAGGCAGATTACAACGTAAATGTCGGGGCAGCGGTGTTTCTGAGCACGCGCGTACCTCCGGTCAAACCTAGCCGCTTCCTTTGAGCTAGCTGGTCCCACACACACACTCGTGGTGGCGGTAGGTTACGTGTACAGAACTGCGTTGTTTAGTTGCTTCTAAACAAAAGTCCTTCAGGACTAAGCACTACTGTCTGTTTCCCTGAACTAGACATGTGCACCAACGTATTAGTTGGTTGGTTAATTCACTTAACCAAATAGCTACACTATTAAAATAGAGGCTATAATAAAAGGCTCTTATGCTACTTTCCGTGAAGAGCTGGCCGAGGCAGATTACAACGTAAATGTCGGGGCAGCGGTGTTTCTGAGCACGCGCGTACCTCCGGTCAAACCTAGCCGCTTCCTTTGAGCTAGCTGGTCCCACACACACACTAGCAGCTATTTCACGAAAAACAATTGAATACGCACACAGCCACTGTAGCCCAGGCACAGTAGTATTAAATACATGGTGCTACATACAGTTAGAGCTCGCTCTATTTTAACAGTTCGTTTCACAAAAGTTACGATTGCTCATTTCAATCTATCTTAGCCTCACACGGGGCGCCAATATGTAGCGGGGTTTGCTCGTTTAAGATTAGCAATACTTAATTTATAATAAAGTATGTAGTTCTTGGGGCACCACCTCTTATTGTTAAAGGGATAGAGGAAACCTTATTGAATAATATTTAAATAATAGCCTTCGTAATAATCAGTCTAATCTTAAGGAATGAATTCGTTCTAAGAGTAGAGCCAATCGTAACATCAGTGAACACGCACGTCAAAATATCTTTACAATGAATTTATTCAAGTAAGGTAAACAGATCTTATGAAAAGTTGGATTATGGGTTTGATATGAGAGATTGGTTTCAATGAACAGAATGAAATGGTCTAACTTAAAGAAAGGCAGAAATTGTACAGTCAGTGATTACATCCTTACAAATCATAAACAGAGCTCACGCCAATGCCATGTCGAGGAGGAAAGAGCGTTAGCCATAGTTACGTTTGATCAGGGGTTGATCAATGATGTTGAGGGCGGTTTGCGCCAAAGGTCCATTTGAAGAATCTGAAGTCACAGCGCGGCTGCGCTGGGTCATGTGACTGAGTCTGCGGGATCTCAGTGAAGTCGCATTTGGAATTGCGTTTTTGGTCCTTCTGTTGAAACGTCCCGATAGTGACGCGTTCACTATGAAGTTGAATCTCAGGAGAAGCTTGGCGACGTCCTTTGGAACGCCAATCCTGATGGCGTTCATGCCATGGTCGGTTTCGCTGGAGTCCGAGATTGATGGTCATCTTAGGGCTTTATACAGTTCGAGGGAGGACCCGTCTGGGGTCAGATGTGGATTGGGGGAAGCTGGGTTCTCAACTCCCCCCTCCTTCCTTCACACCTACCAAAGGTGTGATCTGATCTTTGGCTGGTTCATTCGATGGTTCAAATATTGTTCTGGACATCTTGGTACAGTTACAAAATATAGTTGAATGATTGTTTTATTATGATAGCTTCGTGTAGATACCAAGAATGACGTGGTTATCTTTCAGGAAGAAGGAGTTGTTACTAGAATCAAGATTTCAGTGAACACAACATTAAAACAAAGTAACAAACATAACACAAATATCCCTCTCATAATTCTCCACCTTGTACTCTTGTGGTAAAGGTGAAGTCTCAAGACTTTCCTCAAAAGTTCTGATCAAGGTATGTTCTTTGTTCAAATCGCCGCCGAAACGGATAGCAAATGGTCGCTGGAGACGTGTTGTCTAAATCAGGCCCTTTGAAGCTTGCAAGCTAGCAGGAGGGCTGATTAGGTAGATTGGGGAGGCCCCCCCCCCCATTCTATGGTTCCTTTGCATCGGCGTTTGGTGGGTAATCAGCATACTGAGGGTGTCACAAGGGCTGATTCTGATGTGATTGAATCACTCTTCAGGTGTGGCAAGATGTTGGCTCTGTGTGGTCTTGTGGACCTCACTACATCCCCCCGGATGTCAACTTTCATAGACCGTCGTCGATGAAACTGTTGACATGAAGACAAGAGAAGAAAGACCACAGCAGCGTAACAGCATGTCACCCCCCCTCCCCAGACATTGGCATGGCTATGAGTGATTAAGCTATGACATGACATAGGAAAAAGGTTGAGAGGAAATTATTGAAACAAAAAGAGGCACTTGAAGTGGCTTACAATGGCCGTAGCAATTGAAGCTTTGTGACTAGGGGTCTAGATGAGGGAAAAGTTGTCGGCTTTCCAATCTTTTTAAATCAAACTAGTTTCAATAAACTCATTTAGGTTATGGTTACAATTGACTGCCAAAGACGTATACAAATAACAAATAAAGGTACAAGGTAATTATAGTACATACTTTACACAATTATAGTTACTAAGTAGCTTCTTGAAGTCAACGTAACTAAACCACATTGATGAACTGCATCTAATAATGTAACTTTAGTTTGGCAACCACTGTTATTTTAAAACACAGTTAGCTGTGGGAATAGTCAATGCTCTTTTCGACAAGCTATCGTGGCGGCATAATAGGTTACGTGTAGAAACTGCATTGTTTAGTTGCTTCTAAACAAAAGTCCTTCAGGACTAAGCACTACTGTCTGTTTCCCTGAACTAGACATGTGCACCAACGTATTAGTTGGTTGGTTAATTCACTTAACCAAATAGCTACACTATTAAAATAGAGGCTATAGTAAAGGCTCTTATGCTACTTTCCGTGAAGAGCTGGCCGAGGCAGATTACAACGTAAATGTCGGGGCAGCGGTGTTTCTGAGCACGCGCGTACCTCCGGTCAAACCTAGCCGCTTCCTTTGAGCTAGCTGGTCCCACACACACACTCGTGGTGGCGGTAGGTTACGTGTACAGAACTGCGTTGTTTAGTTGCTTCTAAACAAAAGTCCTTCAGGACTAAGCACTACTGTCTGTTTCCCTGAACTAGACATGTGCACCAACGTATTAGTTGGTTGGTTAATTCACTTAACCAAATAGCTACACTATTAAAATAGAGGCTATAATAAAAGGCTCTTATGCTACTTTCCGTGAAGAGCTGGCCGAGGCAGATTACAACGTAAATGTCGGGGCAGCGGTGTTTCTGAGCACGCGCGTACCTCCGGTCAAACCTAGCCGCTTCCTTTGAGCTAGCTGGTCCCACACACACACTAGCAGCTATTTCACGAAAAACAATTGAATACGCACACAGCCACTGTAGCCCAGGCACAGTAGTATTAAATACATGGTGCTACATACAGTTAGAGCTCGCTCTATTTTAACAGTTCGTTTCACAAAAGTTACGATTGCTCATTTCAATCTATCTTAGCCTCACACGGGGCGCCAATATGTAGCGGGGTTTGCTCGTTTAAGATTAGCAATACTTAATTTATAATAAAGTATGTAGTTCTTGGGGCACCACCTCTTATTGTTAAAGGGATAGAGGAAACCTTATTGAATAATATTTAAATAATAGCCTTCGTAATAATCAGTCTAATCTTAAGGAATGAATTCGTTCTAAGAGTAGAGCCAATCGTAACATCAGTGAACACGCACGTCAAAATATCTTTACAATGAATTTATTCAAGTAAGGTAAACAGATCTTATGAAAAGTTGGATTATGGGTTTGATATGAGAGATTGGTTTCAATGAACAGAATGAAATGGTCTAACTTAAAGAAAGGCAGAAATTGTACAGTCAGTGATTACATCCTTACAAATCATAAACAGAGCTCACGCCAATGCCATGTCGAGGAGGAAAGAGCGTTAGCCATAGTTACGTTTGATCAGGGGTTGATCAATGATGTTGAGGGCGGTTTGCGCCAAAGGTCCATTTGAAGAATATGAAGTCACAGCGCGGCTGCGCTGGGTCATGTGACTGAGTCTGCGGGATCTCAGTGAAGTCGCATTTGGAATTGCGTTTTTGGTCCTTCTGTTGAAACGTCCCGATAGTGACGCGTTCACTATGAAGTTGAATCTCAGGAGAAGCTTGGCGACGTCCTTTGGAACGCCAATCCTGATGGCGTTCATGCCATGGTCGGTTTCGCTGGAGTCCGAGATTGATGGTCATCTTAGGGCTTTATACAGTTCGAGGGAGGACCCGTCTGGGGTCAGATGTGGATTGGGGGAAGCTGGGTTCTCAACTCCCCCCTCCTTCCTTCACACCTACCAAAGGTGTGATCTGATCTTTGGCTGGTTCATTCGATGGTTCAAATATTGTTCTGGACATCTTGGTACAGTTACAAAATATAGTTGAATGATTGTTTTATTATGATAGCTTCGTGTAGATACCAAGAATGACGTGGTTATCTTTCAGGAAGAAGGAGTTGTTACTAGAATCAAGATTTCAGTGAACACAACATTAAAACAAAGTAACAAACATAACACAAATATCCCTCTCATAATTCTCCACCTTGTACTCTTGTGGTAAAGGTGAAGTCTCAAGACTTTCCTCAAAAGTTCTGATCAAGGTATGTTCTTTGTTCAAATCGCCGCCGAAACGGATAGCAAATGGTCGCTGGAGACGTGTTGTCTAAATCAGGCCCTTTGAAGCTTGCAAGCTAGCAGGAGGGCTGATTAGGTAGATTGGGGAGGCCCCCCCCCCCATTCTATGGTTCCTTTGCATCGGCGTTTGGTGGGTAATCAGCATACTGAGGGTGTCACAAGGGCTGATTCTGATGTGATTGAATCACTCTTCAGGTGTGGCAAGATGTTGGCTCTGTGTGGTCTTGTGGACCTCACTACATCCCCCCGGATGTCAACTTTCATAGACCGTCGTCGATGAAACTGTTGACATGAAGACAAGAGAAGAAAGACCACAGCAGCGTAACAGCATGTCACCCCCCCTCCCCAGACATTGGCATGGCTATGAGTGATTAAGCTATGACATGACATAGGAAAAAGGTTGAGAGGAAATTATTGAAACAAAAAGAGGCACTTGAAGTGGCTTACAATGGCCGTAGCAATTGAAGCTTTGTGACTAGGGGTCTAGATGAGGGAAAAGTTGTCGGCTTTCCAATCTTTTTAAATCAAACTAGTTTCAATAAACTCATTTAGGTTATGGTTACAATTGACTGCCAAAGACGTATACAAATAACAAATAAAGGTACAAGGTAATTATAGTACATACTTTACACAATTATAGTTACTAAGTAGCTTCTTGAAGTCAACGTAACTAAACCACATTGATGAACTGCATCTAATAATGTAACTTTAGTTTGGCAACCACTGTTATTTTAAAACACAGTTAGCTGTGGGAATAGTCAATGCTCTTTTCGACAAGCTATCGTGGCGGCATAATAGGTTACGTGTAGAAACTGCATTGTTTAGTTGCTTCTAAACAAAAGTCCTTCAGGACTAAGCACTACTGTCTGTTTCCCTGAACTAGACATGTGCACCAACGTATTAGTTGGTTGGTTAATTCACTTAACCAAATAGCTACACTATTAAAATAGAGGCTATAGTAAAGGCTCTTATGCTACTTTCCGTGAAGAGCTGGCCGAGGCAGATTACAACGTAAATGTCGGGGCAGCGGTGTTTCTGAGCACGCGCGTACCTCCGGTCAAACCTAGCCGCTTCCTTTGAGCTAGCTGGTCCCACACACACACTCGTGGTGGCGGTAGGTTACGTGTACAGAACTGCGTTGTTTAGTTGCTTCTAAACAAAAGTCCTTCAGGACTAAGCACTACTGTCTGTTTCCCTGAACTAGACATGTGCACCAACGTATTAGTTGGTTGGTTAATTCACTTAACCAAATAGCTACACTATTAAAATAGAGGCTATAATAAAAGGCTCTTATGCTACTTTCCGTGAAGAGCTGGCCGAGGCAGATTACAACGTAAATGTCGGGGCAGCGGTGTTTCTGAGCACGCGCGTACCTCCGGTCAAACCTAGCCGCTTCCTTTGAGCTAGCTGGTCCCACACACACACTAGCAGCTATTTCACGAAAAACAATTGAATACGCACACAGCCACTGTAGCCCAGGCACAGTAGTATTAAATACATGGTGCTACATACAGTTAGAGCTCGCTCTATTTTAACAGTTCGTTTCACAAAAGTTACGATTGCTCATTTCAATCTATCTTAGCCTCACACGGGGCGCCAATATGTAGCGGGGTTTGCTCGTTTAAGATTAGCAATACTTAATTTATAATAAAGTATGTAGTTCTTGGGGCACCACCTCTTATTGTTAAAGGGATAGAGGAAACCTTATTGAATAATATTTAAATAATAGCCTTCGTAATAATCAGTCTAATCTTAAGGAATGAATTCGTTCTAAGAGTAGAGCCAATCGTAACATCAGTGAACACGCACGTCAAAATATCTTTACAATGAATTTATTCAAGTAAGGTAAACAGATCTTATGAAAAGTTGGATTATGGGTTTGATATGAGAGATTGGTTTCAATGAACAGAATGAAATGGTCTAACTTAAAGAAAGGCAGAAATTGTACAGTCAGTGATTACATCCTTACAAATCATAAACAGAGCTCACGCCAATGCCATGTCGAGGAGGAAAGAGCGTTAGCCATAGTTACGTTTGATCAGGGGTTGATCAATGATGTTGAGGGCGGTTTGCGCCAAAGGTCCATTTGAAGAATCTGAAGTCACAGCGCGGCTGCGCTGGGTCATGTGACTGAGTCTGCGGGATCTCAGTGAAGTCGCATTTGGAATTGCGTTTTTGGTCCTTCTGTTGAAACGTCCCGATAGTGACGCGTTCACTATGAAGTTGAATCTCAGGAGAAGCTTGGCGACGTCCTTTGGAACGCCAATCCTGATGGCGTTCATGCCATGGTCGGTTTCGCTGGAGTCCGAGATTGATGGTCATCTTAGGGCTTTATACAGTTCGAGGGAGGACCCGTCTGGGGTCAGATGTGGATTGGGGGAAGCTGGGTTCTCAACTCCCCCCTCCTTCCTTCACACCTACCAAAGGTGTGATCTGATCTTTGGCTGGTTCATTCGATGGTTCAAATATTGTTCTGGACATCTTGGTACAGTTACAAAATATAGTTGAATGATTGTTTTATTATGATAGCTTCGTGTAGATACCAAGAATGACGTGGTTATCTTTCAGGAAGAAGGAGTTGTTACTAGAATCAAGATTTCAGTGAACACAACATTAAAACAAAGTAACAAACATAACACAAATATCCCTCTCATAATTCTCCACCTTGTACTCTTGTGGTAAAGGTGAAGTCTCAAGACTTTCCTCAAAAGTTCTGATCAAGGTATGTTCTTTGTTCAAATCGCCGCCGAAACGGATAGCAAATGGTCGCTGGAGACGTGTTGTCTAAATCAGGCCCTTTGAAGCTTGCAAGCTAGCAGGAGGGCTGATTAGGTAGATTGGGGAGGCCCCCCCCCCATTCTATGGTTCCTTTGCATCGGCGTTTGGTGGGTAATCAGCATACTGAGGGTGTCACAAGGGCTGATTCTGATGTGATTGAATCACTCTTCAGGTGTGGCAAGATGTTGGCTCCGTGTGGTCTTGTGGACCTCACTACACCCTCCACCCCCAGCCTCTATCCCCTCCCCTCCCCAGCCCCTATCCCCTCCCCTCCCCAGCCCCTATCCCCTCCACCCCCAGCCCCTATCCCCTCCACCCCCAGCCTCTATCCCCTCCACCCCCAGCCCCTATCCCCTCCACCCCCAGCCTCTATCCCCTCCACCCCCAGCCCCTATCCCCTCCACCCCCAGCCCCTATCCCCTCCACCCCCAGCTCCTATCCCCTCCACCCCCAGCCTCTATCCCCTCCACCCCCAGCCCCTATCCCCTCCACCCCCAGCTCCTATCCCCTCCACCCCCAGCCTCTATCCCCTCCCCTCCCCAGCCCCTATCCCCTCCACCCCCAGCCTCTATCCCCTCCACCCCCAGCCCCTATCCCCTCCACCCCCAGCCTCTATCCCCTCCACCCCCAGCCCCTATCCCCTCCACCCCCAGCCCCTATCCCCTCCACCCCCAGCTCCTATCCCCTCCACCCCCAGCCTCTATCCCCTCCACCCCCAGCCCCTATCCCCTCCACCCCCAGCTCCTATCCCCTCCAACCCCAGCCTCTATCCCCTCCACCCCCAGCCCCTATCCCCTCCACCCCCAGCCCCCAGCCCCTATCCCCTCCACCCCCAGCCTCTATCCCCTCCCCAGCCCCTATCCCCTCCACCCCCAGCCCCTATCCCCTCCACCCCCAGCCCCTATCCCCTCCCCTCCCCAGCCCCTATCCCCTCCCCTCCCCAGCCCCTATCCCCTCCACCCCCAGCCTCTATCCCCTCCACCCCCAGCCCCTATCCCCTCCACCCCCAGCCTCTATCCCCTCCAACCCCAGCCTCTATCCCCTCCACCCCCAGCCTCTATCCCCTCCACCCCCAGCCCCTATCCCCTCCACCCCCAGCCCCTATCCCCTCCACCCCCAGCCCCTATCCCCTCCACCCCCAGCCTCTATCCCCTCCACCCCCAGCCCCTATCCCCTCCACCCCCAGCCCCTATCCCCTCCACCCCCAGCCTCTATCCCCTCCACCCCCAGCCCCTATCCCCTCCACCCCCAGCCCCTATCCCCTCCACCCCCAGCCCCTATCCCCTCCACCCCCAGCTCCTATCCCCTCCACCCCCAGCCCCTATCCCCTCCACCCCCAGCCCCTATCCCCTCCACCCCCAGCCCCTATCCCCTCCATCATTGAGGCCTCCTTCTCACCCCTCTCCGCCTGCTGTATCACTGGGATGTAGCCTTTACCAAATGTCAGTCCTGTCCCCCTCGATCGGTCCCCTGCTCGCCTCTGGGCACAGCCAAAGGTTGAGGCCCTCCTGGAGATGTTGTCTTTGCTGCTGTTGTTGTTTCCCTGTCTTGCGTTTACGCCTGTCAAGCCACCTGACCCAGTCTCACATTCCTGAACCAGTCGGTCGAACCTGTCACCGTCCTCCGACAGGAAATAAGAAAATGACATATCTTCCAAATGCCAAATGGGACTTAGGGAACTGTCACCGTGTTGATAGAACCATGAAGCAGCGCTGAGAGGGACAGCCTTATCAGAGCTGGGTTTCCCTGGTGACAGGCTTCTCTCCCGGCACACGCAGACCACTAACCTCAGTCCTGGGAGCAGACTCGGCTCCAGAACGAATTAAATGGTGGGGCATTTTTTTTCACAAGGGGGGTACGCATTTACAAAGCATGCATGAGAGTCAAAATACGAGCAGACCTGCATATTCTGCAGGAAAGTGTAGCCTTCTTGATATGTAATTTATAGCCAATGCCAGTATTTCTTATTGAAATTTAAACAAAATTATCTTTTGAGGGGGCACAGCATTCCACTCCCTTGGAGCCGACCCTGCCTGGGAGAGACAAGTCGCCATGCCCCACTTCAACACACGTGCCCATGCAAGCACGCACACACACACTCCACTCATCATTATGCACATATTATGCAGTCTTAATGCTGCCTATTTCCTGGCATCCTAGCTTCCAGCAGCATGTCTTAGTGGATAATTGAGGGTTTCTACACCCTTAGAGATTCGACGGAGGCTCGTGTTGGTTTTGGAAACTAATTGGCACCGTTGTGATTATTTTCACTGCGTTCCAAAAATGGCCCCCAAAAGGATTTTTTGGGTTGTTTTTTGGTACGTTCTCCTGAACAATTAGTCACTGTTATGTAAATGTTTGCCTGCGTAACAAGGCTGTTGGCTGGAGATACTTGTCTGATCCAGTCTCACACTGGCCCTGGAGTTTCTCGCGTCCATTCACTTCCAAAGCTACCTGACTCAGACGCACTCCTGTACTGTCAGCGCCAGGACTGACGCAGGGTCAAAAGGCAGAGACAGAGGAAGAGAGGCAGTGAAATTTAGATAGAGAGGCAGAGAGAACGAAAGCGAGCCAGAGAGAGAGAGATAGAAAGCGAGCCAGAGAGAGAGAGGCAGAGAGACAGAAAGCAAGCCAGAGAGAGAGAGGCAGAGACACAGAAAGCGAGCCAGAGAGAGAGAGGCAGAGAGACAGAAAGCGAGCCAGAGAGAGAGAGAGGCAGAGAGACATAAAAGAAAGCGAGCCAGAAAGAGAGAGACAGACACACAGAGGTGAGACACCACATTTCCCCAGACACCCGAGTGATTATCCTCCACTAAGTGGTCTCTGGTGGATACGGGGATAGAAATAGAGAGAAGGAGATGGAGAGTGAGAACAAAGACAAGCTGATCCTGTCGCCACGGCGCCTGGCTGCGCGTCTCGTCAGCTCTGCTGATGTGGAGACCGTCTGTTCTAGCCCACACCTAGTCATCCTCCGGGCTGCCGATCCGTCGGGTCACGTTCTACGTGGAACCGCCCTGGGAAGGGAACCGTCACCAAGCCAGCCCCGTGTGGCGTCACAGAGACCAGCGGCTTCCTGCGTACCCTGAACAGGAAGCAGGAAGCCGTGCGTCGGAGGGCCTTGTTCCCGGGACGCCCCGGGGTGTGATGGGATTGGGCAGGGCTGTCTGGGTGAAGCCGTAACGGTTGGTCAGGTCTGAAACACGGTCGCGTGCTTCCTCACACACGGCTCACATCTCCGGGGTGAGATGGGAGAACGACGTCACTGAGCTGAGGACACACACACACACTCACACACTCACACTCACTCACTCACACACTCACTCGTACACATATAATCGCACACAACAACACTCTAAGACATACACTTATACAACAAAATCAAAACAGAACTACACACAAACAAACACACACAAACACACACACACACACACAACACGGGGCTGGTGAGCAGGAGAGCAGCTAACGGCAGGGCAGCAGGAGATGCCAGATGGGCAGAGAGAAAAGGGTTAGGGTTAGTCCCCCCCCCAGCCCGCGTGTGTGTGTGCCCGCGTGTGTGTGTGCCTGCGTGTGTGTGTGCCCGCGTGTGTGTGTGCCCGCGTGTGTGTGCCTGCGTGTGTGTGTGCCCGCGTGTGTGTGTGCCTGCGTGTGTGTGTGCCTGCGTGTGTGTGTGCCCGCGTGTGTGTGTGCCCGCGTGTGTGTGTGCCCGCGTGTGTGTGTGCCTGCGTGTGTGTGTGCCCGCGTGTGTGTGTTCCCGTGTGTGTGTGTGCCCGCGTGTGTGTGTGCCCGCGTGTGTGTGCCTGCGTGTGTGTGTGCCCACGTGTGTGTGTGCCCGCGTGTGTGTGTGCCCGCGTGTGTGTGTGCCCGCGTGTGTGTGTGCCTGCGTGTGTGTGTGCCCGCGTGTGTGTGTGCCTGCGTGTGCATGTGAGGGAGGGAGAGATGGAGATCAGGATCGCTGGCGTATCGGGGTCGGTGATGGCCGTATGGAGAGACCATACAGACATATGTGACCTGGAATAGTATTCCCTGTTCTGTGACCTCACACTGGCCCTGACCCCTCCTGTCACCTCACTATCATCTCTCTAACTCTCTTTCTCTATCCCTCTCTCTCTAACTCTCTCTCTCTATCTGTCTATTTGTCTGCCTGTCGGCATGTCGGTCTGCCTGTCTGTCGGTCCATCCCTCCATCCATCTCTCTGTCTCAGCAGATACGGCCAGGCTGCTCAGTGTGTCTGTAGTGTGCGGCAGTGCCAGGCTGCTCAGTGTGTCTGTAGTGTGAGGCAGTGCCAGGCGGACAGGGCTGTGTCTTTATAGTGTGAGGCAGTGCCAGGCGGACAGGGCTGTGTCTGTAGTGTGAGGCAGTGCCAGGCTGACAGGGCTGTGTCTGTAGTGTGAGGCAGTGCCAGGCTGCTCAGTGTGTCTGTAGTGTGAGGTATCGCCAGGCTGACAGGGCTGTGTCTGTAGTGTGAGGCAGTGCCAGGCTGCTCAGTGTGTCTGTAATGTGAGGCAGTGCCAGGCTGCTCAGTGTGTCTGTAATGTGAGGCAGTGCCAGGCTGCTCAGTGTGTCTGTAATGTGAGGCAGTGCCAGGCTGCTCAGTGTGTCTGTAATGTGAGGCAGTGCCAGGCTGCTCAGTGTGTCTGTAATGTGAGGCAGTGCCAGGCTGCTCAGTGTGTCTGTAATGTGAGGCGGTGCCAGGCTGCTCAGTGTGTCTGTAATGTGAGGCAGTGCCAGGCGGACAGGGCTGTCTCTTCTCCTCCCCGGTCCTGGAGGAGGTCTGAACGTGTCATCGCTGTAGAGCTTCCTGCCTCCACACCTGCCTCCACTCCTGCCTCGCCCTGTAAACCCTTTTTGCTCCAGCACCTGTGCAGAAACCCTAGCCATCCAGCTGAATGCAGCGTAACTTGATACACTCCTAAGATAACTGTCGTCACATCTGAAGGGACCGGCGCTTGAAGAACGCCACGCACACACCCCATACACACTGTTTGTGTGTGTGTGTGATAGGGAGAGAGGTGGATAGTCTTACTCCTCGACCCCGATCTACAGGAAATGGCAGCAGCAGGATTAAGAGGTCGCTCCCCATACCCGACACTGCTCTCCAGCCAATCAGCACACACCTGCCTGGGCTGATCGACCAGTCAGCACGAGACTGATAAAAAGCTGATACCTGTCTCGTATGCCGATGACACATGCCAGTCCTGTTCTGGTCACCTGACACCTCCCACACCTCCCCCCAGTCCTGCAGGAACAGAGGCTCTCTCTGTCACACTCAGATTTCTGGCACACGCACACACACACTCCCGGTGTGGTCTAGCAGCACTGGGCTACAGGCAGGACTGTCTTGCTGCCACCAGTGTGAATCTGTCGCTGCCTGCATCTGGCTTCGGTTCGCCAGCTCGTCAGACAGGAAGACCTCCCTCCATCAGGTGAGTGTTGAAGTGAGTGAGAAGCAGGCAGAGCAGACAGACAGGCAGACGGACAGACAGGTAGACAGGGACAGTCAGACAGGCAGTGAAGCCCGAATTGTGCTGCTGCAGTACAGAACACAGCAAGCTGAAATGACAGACAGGCAGGTAGGAAGGGACAGACAGACAGGCAGGCAGGCAGATAGAGAGACAGGCAGGCAGGCAGCAGGCAGGAAGACAGGCAGTGAAGCCCCTTAATTGTGCTGCTGCGGTACAGAACACAGCAAGCTGATATGACAGCATGGGAAAACAGGACTCCTAGTTACAAGAGAAACGTGAAACACAAACCACGTTGCGTGATGTTGTGTAACTCTCTCCTGTCAGATTAGAGATGCACAACCCTGCAGGACAGTGTAACCTCCAGATGTAGCGTGTTCTCGCTCTTACATGCATAACTCCGCATTCGTTCTGGACGTCATGGCTACTGGTGTGTGGAGGTGTGCTGCCACTGGGAATGCCAACACTGACGGTCCTTTTGTAAGTGTGTGTATGAGCGTGTGTATGTGTCTGTGTGTACGTGTGTGTGTATTCGTGTGGGTGGCTGTGACTGAGTGCGTGTGAATGTGTGTGTGCATTTCTATGTGTGTGTGTGTGTGTGTGTGTGTGTGATAGCGCGACGGATGACAACGCCTCCCCATCTCTCCCCAGCATCATCTCTCCTAATCAGTTCCTAACTGCCTGTAAACACGCCAGCCGTGCGTGACCTGCCTAGCCGTCGTAAACATCCCTCGCTGTCGTCCCCCCCTTCTCCTCGCTCCCTCTCCCATCTCTCCTGTCCGTCTCTCTGGCTGCCTGGGTGCCTGGGAAGAGCAGGGCCACACGGACACGTACCAGTTTGTGGGACCGTGCTTGTTGTTGTTGGGAGATGTGGGCCATCACTGCCCAGCTGGCTGTGATTCAGATTGCACACCTGACCTGGCCTGGAGAGATCAAGTCCAATCACAGTTCACTGCTCATTTCACTCTAGTCGTACACAGCTTCTGCTGTGTGTGTGTGTGTGTGTGTGTGTGTGTGTGTGTGTGTGTGTGTGTGGGGGGGGGCACTTCCAAGAAAAGCTCATCTCAAGGATTTCTGGCTGTGTCCTGGGGTAGTTGGGTGGGCGAACCAAAGCTTCATCCTTTGGTTTGGATCCAGTCAGAGAAGCAAATGAATGTAAGTATATGGCTCCTAAAACGTCCTAAAACTCCAGGGTTTTACAAAGTGGGTTCAGCCCATGTCATTCACATTCATACGAAATCTACGCTTGACACATGAGTGTCGGCGCTGGTCATACCAGAGAACCGTTTTGCACACACAGCTTTGACAAGCCTATTAGCATGACTCAAAATAAGCTTTTCATTTGTGATCTCGCCTCTCTACTTTGACACGCTTTGGGTTTCGACTGGGTAGCAATTATCTTGCCGCTAACAACTGAGAAATGATTTCAACCGCCCATTCTTTTGTCAAACGCTCTTTCTTCTTCTTCTTCTTCTTCTTCTTCTTCTTCGTCTTCTTCTTCTTCGTCTTCTTCTTCGTCTTCGTCTTCGTCTTCTTCTTCTTCGTCTTCTTCTTCGTCTTCTTCGTCTTCTTCTTCGTCTTCTTCTTCGTCTTCTTCGTCTTCTTCGTCTTCTTCTTCTTCTTCGTCTTCTTCGTCTTCTTCTTCTTCGTCTTCTTCTTCTTCGTCTTCTTCTTCGTCTTCTTCTTCGTCTTCGTCTTCGTCTTCTTCTTCGTCTTCTTCTTCTTCTTCGTCTTCTTCTTCGTCTTCTTCTTCTTCGTCTTCTTCTTCTTCGTCTTTCTCAGTTAGAGCAGGGGATCGCACACTACAGAACGGACAAGGTCTGACTATTGTCGACTGAATCATCTTCAGGCTGCACAGAGTCACGTTCACGTCCAGCCCGGAGAGCAGCTATATCCTCAAAGCTGCTTTTGTGTATCACTCTAAGGCCAGGGTGCTATTTAATCTCCCCTCTGCTGAGCTAGGTGGTGTGTATGTGCGTGTGCGTGTATCTGTGTGCATGTGTGTGTCCTGCGGTTTTTAAACTTCCATTAGATACAAACACGTTTCCCCTTCTGCAGCTCCCAAACCCTATTCACCTATCTCCGTGGTAACCACACCTCAAATGCTACCTTGCTGTTGGTGTGGTGGCCGACAGCTGTCTGTCTTATCTTAATTACATCGCTCTGCTGTCGCAGGGGGAATAGACTGTGCTGTAACTGTCCCTGGTCGAGTGTGTGTGTGTGTGTGTGTGTTTGAGTGTGCGTGTGTGGTCGACAGCCTCAGGTCTGTGGTGTGGTTTGCAGCTCTCGTCAAAAGCTTGAACTGACCTGCGATTCCTCAGTGTTCACACCTACTAGGTTATCCAGATCTGTCCTCTTAACTGTGGTAATGAACTAAACTAACCTGACATGCACACGCGCACACACACACACACACACACACACACACAACCTCGCTCAGGTTGCTCGTGTGTCTTTCTCTTTCTAGATCCGACTGAGGACTGCGATGATGTGAAATGTTAGACACTATGTGGGCCTGGTTGGGAATGTAAGGAAGTCGCCATTTTATCATGAGTGCAAGGAATTCATGATATGTGGGCTGTATTTATAGCTGTCCCTTAGCCAAGCATCTTGGTGTAAACAGAGAAAGGTTACAGTGGTATTGGGAAGGTGTTCAAGGTTTGTGTGTGTGTGTGTGTTTGTGTTTATGATAATCTACTCTGCTGTAACTAGAGAACGGAGAAATTCAGGGGATTGCGGTTACTGCGTTGGATTCAGACAACATTGTGCGCGCCTGCTTCCTTTGTGTGGGTGTCTGTTTAGCGGGGTCATTAATCACATCAGCAGGTCAGGGAGAAGGCTGTGACAACACATAGCAGTGTCCTGGAATGCCGTCGCTAAACCACCTGACCTCAATGACGTGCTGCCACAGACTGGCAAAACACACACACACGCACACGCACACAGGACAGGCCAGTGATCTGGAGGTCACAGGTGACTGATGGGGGATATTCTATATTCTCTATTTATAGGCCCCCTGTTGGAACTAAAATATCTTCAGTGTTGAGAGGTCTGTCAGCATCAGGCCCAGCACCAGTCCTAGGGCAGGGACCACCACACACACTGGGACTGGGACTGGGCCTGGGACTGGCGTGTCTGACTGTTCCAGCCCTGGTTATTCCCGGCTCGGGTTCAGCTCTGCCGGTCTGAGAGAGAGGTGGTCTGGAGGCATCAGTGCCGTCAGACAGGGGAGTGGAGGTGACAGAAAGTCAAAAGGCTTTTAGAATGACTGGTCTGCATGTGTTTGATGTTGTCTGCTTGCGTTAGTGTTAGTGGCCCTCTCTTGGGTCCTGGGTTGGGACTGCCCCTTTCTGCTGCCTCCATCATCCTTCTCTCCCGATTGGCCCCCTTCCTCCTCCTTTCTCCTTGCTCCATGTCCTTTTCTCCTCACGCCAGTCTTTCTCTCACTGGGGGTATCTCTCTCAGCGGTTAGGGGCCTCGACTGCAGATCGAGAGGTTGCAGGTTCGAGTCCGCCGACGCTGTGCATCGCTATGGAGGAAAGCGTCAGGCGTGAGACGGTACACACCGTCTGTTTGTCTTTCCTGGACTCCTCCAGTGCTAAAACACCTCGGAGGTGTATCAGACCACACTAACATGGCCTCAGTTGGAGAAATCACCAGGACCTGAGCAGATGGTCCCTCCATCGCTCCCCCCCCCCCCCCCCATCGCCCTGCCCTGCCCCCCTCCCCTCTCTCGTCTCTCCCCTTCCTCTTCCATGAAATAACGTGATGTAAGAGTTCCCTGGAGGCTCAGGATAATGAAGTCACATCGGTTCATTGAGTGTCAGTGGGGTTTCTCTCCCTCTCTCTCTCTTTGTCTCTCTCTCTCTCTTTGTCTCTCTATCTCTCTGTGTCTCTCTATCTCTCTGTGTCTCTCTATCTCTCTGTGTCTCTCTATCTCTCTGTGTCTCTCTATCTCTCTGTGTCTCTATCTCTCTTTGTCTCTCTCAACTCTCTGGCCCTCATTTACTAACACATGCGCAGTTTACACTGCGTCTGTTTATGGGAGGCCGGTAATAGCGCCCGCTATGTTTCCTCATTTTGCGTAGTATTTATCAAACCTGACCCCTCATCAGGCAATCAGCTCATACTCCGCCCTCAAGCGCAATTATTGCGCCTCTAAAATAACAATGGGCCCACATGTTTCTATCATGGATCTTCCTACGGGAAAAAGAAAGCGCAAGCTTAAATTTAGTGACGTGCATGAAGTAACTGCAAACCTGAACACATTACAGTGCACAACATTTACATGTACATTTATTCATTTAGCAGACGATTTATCCAAAGCGTTTTCCAAGAGAGCGCTTTACAAAAGTAAATAGGTCAATGATCATAAACTACGGGATAGCCACAAAAACATTGCGGGTAACCAAAACATGATGCATACGAACATGAAGAACATCCACACCCTCAGAAAAAAATTGGCCCATGTCTTCGCCTTGCTCGGATCACTGCTGCCATTGAATAAGGTACATTTGTACGAACAGAAAAACGCGCTCCTGGTTGTCTGCTTTAAGAGGCGGAGAATTTCCCCCGCAAAATAGAGGCGCACTCTGGCAGTCTTTGTAAATACCGCAGAATATATAATTAGGCGCACTTTACGCGTATCCTGCCACCTTTTTAGGGTGGAACTCCCACTTTCCCCATGACCCTCCCACAACACATATTGAAAGTGCAACTCGCTCATGTGTCGCGATTTTACCCAAGTGCGCCCTGCTTGTGAATAGCCCACATCGGTGAAGTCAGTCTTTACGAACAATTAACGCCTGGAAACAGGCGCAAACGGCTTGATAAATGAGGCCCTCTGTGTCTCTCTATCTCTCTGTGTCTATCAATCTCAGCTGCCTGTGCTTCAGTTACCCAGCTTTGCTTACAGTTTATTTGACAAATGTAGGTAGTTGTGTGTTTCGGAGGGGATGGTAATTGTGTGTTTCGGAGGTGATGGTAGTTGTGTGTTTCGGAGGTGATGGTGGTTGTGCAGCCCCAGAAAGAGAAGGCAGAGTGGGATGACCTAGATTTGCAGCGTGGCTATCACAGCACGCCCCCCTGCCTCCTCTAGCCCTTCATCTTTGTTTAGGAGGCTGTCTCTGAGGGTGCTTGTCTCCCCTCTCTTACACCCCCTCCTGTCTCACTTTCTCCTTTCGCTCCCTCCCTCCCTCCCTCCCTCCCTCTCTGTTCCCCCCCCCCAGTGTCTCGCTTTCTCTCCCACTGTGGGTACCTCTGATCCTGTAGTCTTACTGCATATGTGGGTGTGTGTGTGTTCGTGTGTCCAGTAACGATCTGAAAAGCATGTCCCCAAGCTCGTTGGCATGTTTGCGGGGCCTGTGTTGTGGTGTGTGTTTGTGTGCGTGCGCCAGGGCTTGTCTGCGTGCTAGCATGCGTGTGTCACTGGCATGTCAGTGGCGGCGTGGAGGCAGTTTGGGGTCCCTGACGGGGGTGACTGTGGTCGCCTAGCCCGTTCTCTCCTCCCTGACAGCTCTGCTGCAAACACGCGCAGACAAGCCTGAATGTTGAGCTTTATGTAACACAATCCGGATTGTCTGTGAAGGGTGATTCACTAGCTGTTGGTTTATGCTGCTGAGAGTTGGCAGCCGTACAAACCCCCTGAAATAAACGTTTTTTCAGGGGCAATGTGAGAACTGTCTACAGCCTGTTTAGTAAAACCCAAACCTCCTGGCTTAAATGTATAGATGGTAGCTGACATGAGCCTGAAGGCAGAGGCCAGTGTTTTTAGACAGAAAGAATTGTTACTGAAAAGCTCCTCTCCCTCTTAATTCTTCATATCGGCTTTAAATAGATGTTCAAAGTGCAGCCACGTCCGTACGGGAGCAGTGCGCCCCGTTAATTGCTTCTACAAGACAGGACACGGGTTCAACAGGGAACTTTAGCTGAGCGGAGAGTGTGTGCGTGTGACAGGGTGTGATATTGTGACAATTAATGAGACATGAGTATTATAATCGCAGTGAAATACTGTTGGTGGTTAACTAAGGCCTGAGGACAACCATTGATCTCTGACACACACAGATTGGGGAAAAAGGGCTGAATATTAGCCCGTCTGATGGGTTTAGACTTACACTCGATGAAAGCCCGTCTCTCTGGAGAGACTCAAACGCCATCACCACCACCATTCTCTTGATCACCATTCCCACCATCTCCACCACCCTCATTCCCAGAGTGCACTGGGGTGTGGGTGGAGTTAGTGGGCATTGGCGAGCTACCCCAGGTGTTCCCACGCGGCTGGTAAATACAGCCCGAACTTCCCTCTCTCCACTTCTCATCTCTCTCTACCTCTCATCCCTTTCTCTACCTCTCATCCCTCTCTCTAGCTCTCATCCCTCTCTATACCTCTCATCCCTCTCTTTTACTCTCATCGCTCTCTATACCTCTCATCCCTCTCTTTTACTCTCATCGCTCTCTCCTGGGTTTATATATACGAGCTTACATCACTCTGCCTAACAAATTGTTGTAAATATAGACTGTGATGTTGAGCTGTGTGTGTGACTTAGTTCTTGTGTGTCTGTGTGTACTGTGTGTGTGTGTGTGTGTGTGTGTGTGTAAGTAACAGGTGTGTAACTTTCCCAGGGGAGAAGGCAATAACTGTCTAGCATCCACATCTCTATCTCTCTCTCTCTCTCTCTCTCTCTCTCTCTCTCTCTCTCTCTCTCTCTCTCTCTCTCTCTCTCTCTCTCTCTCTCTCTCTCTCTCTCTGTCTATCTCCCCAGCTCTCTCCTGTCACATTACCAGTTAAGTGTCAGTTATATTTTAAGAGAGTTCCTGCTAGAGTACATGACTTCATTACTGTATGAAAGATTCATGTAGTTTTACAATGCCAGTGCCCAGTGATGGCCAGAACTGGGAATGTGCTAGTATCATTCAGAAGGCTAGTTTCAACAGCCGCTTATCGAATACCGGAGCCCTTCTCTGAGTGCTGAAGCCTGTGAATAACACAGTGTCATAATAACTTTAGATTACAACTCCAACACTCATCTAATATGGATGATGCCTCCGCTGGTTCAACAAGACTCTTTTGCTGCGAAGAGACATGCATTATTTATGCGTCTTTCTCGCTCTCTCCCCTGCTCTCGTCTTCCCTCTATTCCATCTCCTCCCTTCCGTCTCCCGGTGTCTCTCGCGCTCGCCTTCTCGGCTCCTCTCTCTGTCTCTAGCTCTCTCCTCTTCCTCTCTTCTCTGTGACACTCGCCTCACAGCAGGAGTGTTTTCCAGCGACATCCCTCGCTCGTGGGATTCCTGCTATTCTCTAGACCTGACATTATTAGCTTTTTACTGTTGCTCTGTCTTTTTACTGTACTTCTGTCTCTTTTACTGTAGTTCTGTCTTTTTACTGTAGTTCTGTCTCTTTACTGTAGTTCTGTGTCTTTACCATAGTTCTGTCTCTTTTACTGTAGTTATGTCTCTTTTACTGTAGTTGTTTCTCTTTGACTGTAGTTCTGTATTTTTACTGTAGTTCTGTGTCTTTACCGTAGTTCTGTCTCTTTTTCTGTAGCTGTGTCTCTTTTCTGTAGTTCTGTCTCTTACGGTAACTGTTGCTCTGCCTCCAAGATGAGTGGAGGAGGCAGGGGGGGGGGGGCTGCCACTATTTTCTGTGTGATGAGGTCATACCAGAGTAAATGTGATTGTTCTGTTTGACGTGGTAATAGCAGTGTGTGCTTGTGGAGGAGGCAAGATCCCACGCTTGGGGAGTACGAGAGGCCCTCCAGTCTCTGTAAATAGCGTCCTTTAGAAGCCTGGCATTCTGTTCCTCCGCAGCCCTGAGGAGGATGAGGAGGAGGAGGAGGAAGGGGGGGGGGGAGGTGAAGCTGTGCGACGCCACAGGCACATGAGGCTCAGTAAACAGGGCTGAGGCTGTTTTTGGTAAACAACCACAGGGCAGAAACTCACGCACATTCACTCACACACGATCAAACTACTGAACTAGGAGTTCCAGTGAGAGGAGGATGGCAGGATGGGGAGGGTTAATGTCCATGTTTGATCTCAGGTATGAGGTCTCCCTCTCTCTGCCAGTCTGTCTCTATGTCTCTCTCTCTCACTCACTCACACACACACACACACACACACACACACACACACACACACACACACACATGCATCTCCTTCTCTCTTGAGTGTACAGCCATGGACATTGAAGTTCCATGATTCAGAAAGAGTGAGCAGGGGAGAGAGAGAAAGAGAGAGGGAGAGGGGGTGAAAGATAGAGGGAGAGAAAGAGGGAGGGGTGAAGGAGAGAGAGGGAGAGAGGTAGAGGGGGTGAAAGAGAGAGAGAGACATTCCTCAGTGTGTAAATGGTTCCACCAGCAGCAGCAGGTATATACCACAGCCCAGCTGGTTGTATAAGATCTCTCATAATCCCACGTACAGCTCCATAAATACCCTCCACAGGCCACACACACACACACACACACACACACACTACATGCACATTCTCCACACACACACACATCAACACTTCCACTGCCAAGCTTAGCTAATGACTGAGACAGGATCTCGTACATATACACTACATATATTGACATGGTGCTATAGCAATAGATGGATCCCTCCACACACTCATGACACACACACCTATTCTCAATATCAGCTGTGGGACTGTCATCAGGTGATGTTTATTAGCAATAAACAAACTGAGTTAGTAGTAAATTGAGTTTTGAGTCACAAAGCTTGCTCCAGTCCTAGCCAGCCTGCACACATGGACATAGCCCATCCCCAATCTGCATTTAAATTGAATTTGCTCTGTTATTAGATTGTCCGGAAGCACATGACTGACACACACACACACACACACACACAAATGCACACACACACACACACACACACACACACACACACACACACACAAACGCACCCACACAACCTAATAAGCAGTCTGGATGGAGAGTTTCCTCATAAGTGGTTGGATCATTTTATTTCCCTTGTAATTATGTTACCTGAATAGCAGGGTATGGTTGTGTGTGTGTGTGTGTATGTGTGTGTGTATGTGAGTGTGTTTTTGTGTGTGTGTGAGTAAGTGTGTGTGGTCTGGTGAACAGGTTGGTCCAGACAGTTTGAGAATGTGTGTGTTACACTCCTTATTTATGAGGATCAAATGAACTTTACAATGCTAGAGCTGTTGCCGGGTTCTAACCGTATTTGGTAGGATCATATAAACATCCCACAACTGGTGACAAATATGTTTGTGTGTGTGTGTGTGTGTGTGTGTGTGGGGGGGGGGGTGTTTGTGTGTGTGTCAGAGGGTAAGGAGAGGTTGATGGTGAGATAACCAGAGCTCACGAGGAACCTAACAACCCAGCAGTCCACAGTCCTGTACAGCCAGCCAGCCAGCCATGTACAGCCAGCCAGCCAGCCATGTACAGCCAGCCAGCCAGCCAGCCATGTACAGCCAGCCATGTACAGCCAGCCAGCCAGCCATGTACAGCCAGCCAGCCAGCCATGTACAGCCAGCCAGCCAGCCAGCCATGTACAGCCAGCCAGCCAGCCATGTACAGCCAGCCAGCCATGTACAGTCAGCCATGTACAGCCAACCAGCCAGCCAGCCATGTACAGCCAGCCAGCCAGTCAGCCATGTACAGCCAGCCAGCCATGTACAGCCAAGCAGTGTGTCAGGTACAGGCATATCCAGGCTATCTAGGTCAGAGTGGGTTAGAGATGCTTTGAGAGAGGAAGGACTGAGAGAGTAAAGATGCCCCATATATAGAAATATTAAGGAGAGGTAGGAGAAAGAAAGTGAGATAGAAATAGGGCTGAACAGAGACAAATAAAATATTGAGGAGGGGGCTGGAAAGGCTAAAACTGCAGGAGGAAAAGAAAGGAGGGATTAAGAAATAGAGTTGGAGGATTAAGATACATCTGTGTAGCAAAGAGCTCATGGGGGGGCAGAGGGAGAGGGAGGGAGAGAGGGAGGTAGAGGGAGGGAGAGAGAGGGAGAGAGGGAGGGAGAGAGGGAGGGAGAGCGAGGGAGAGAGGGAGAGAGGGTGGGAGAGCGAGGGAGAGAGGGAGGGAGAGGGAGGGAGAGAGGGATGGAGAGAGAGGGAGAGAGGGTGAGAGAGCGAGGGAGAAAGGGAGGGAGAGAGGGAGGGAGTAAGATGGGGAGAGAACAAGGGAGCGAGAGATGGAGGGAGAGATTGAGGGAGGGAGAGATGGAGGGAGGGGGAGATGGAGGGAGAGATGGAAGGAGGGAGAGATGGAGGGAGAGAGAGATGGAGGGAGGGAGAGATGGAGGGAGGGAAAGATGGAGGGAGGGAAAGATGGAGGGAGCGAAGGAGGCAGGGAAAGATGATGAACAGAGGAGGAGGAGTGAGAGAAGGAAGAAGGGATGATCAGGTCTTCGTGGAGGCAGCTTAGAGTCAGACAGATCCTCTTAGACAGATCCTATACTCTGGGAACGAGCTACTTGCCAGAACTGGGATGGGATTCTGTCCGGGTGGAAAAAGGATGAATCTCATTCAGCATGTGCATTATATTCTAGTCCATTACGTTCTATTCTAAGACTGTTTCATGGGCTGCGTGATGGTCGGTGGATAGGTCAGACTTATGGTCGGGAGTCTTGCTGTGAACTGGATCTGAGCAGAACAGTTGGGTCATGGCATAGAAATAGACCCCAACAGTCACCACAGACCAGAAACAGACCAAGCCCTGGTCCTGGTCCAGGGTGTGTGTGTGTGTGTGTGACTGGATTAGTGCTGAAAGAACACCTTAGTCTGTAAGAGGACAGAACTACGATTGGCCTTTCACTCCCTGGGGTGAGAGAGGGAGGGCTAAATACCCCCACGCACCCTGTCTCTCTCACTATTTGGCTGCAGGATCTCTGACACACACACACACACACACATGCACACACACACCGGGCCGTGCATCCAAGATATAGTGGATTATCATAATTAAACCTCACCTGCCAACGAGGAACCAAACACACTCTGGAGTTTTGGAGCAAATGTTTGCGTATGAGAGAGGCTGTGTGTGTGTGTCCATCATCAGTGAGATAACTGCGGGGCGTGATGTGAGGGCGGGGCAGAGCCAAATGCTCCCGTGATGCACCACGGGAAGGTGAAGCCCCGCCCACCATCTGCTCTGCTCCCCTCCCAGACAGGAAGTCAGTGACAGGGATCCGGCTCTGAGCAGGACCTGCAGTGGAGCTGCCCACGACCAGGCCAGCGTGCAGCGAGGTGTGCTAGTGGTGTCATGTTGACCTAGCGGCAGGGAGAGCCGTGTTGACCTAGCGGCAGGGTGAAGGCCAGCGGGCATGAGATGCCAAACAGACGGATGGTCGTTAGCACTCGCAGGGAGATGCAAGCTCGTACAGGAACAGATCTGTGGGTCTCGTGTTCTTGATTCGTTTCCAGGTCTGACTCTGGTGATGCAGTTTCGCATCGTGTGTTCCATTTTTATGTCTGTGTGTGTGTGTATGTGTGTGTGTGTTGGGGGGGAGAGAGGGGGGGGGGGGCAGAGAAAGGAGAGAAAATCCCATGCTGAGGATGTTAATTCTCTGTCAATGATATTTTTGTCTTGTGATTTGCATGTACTATATTTGTGTGGGTGTGTGTGGGTGTGTGGGTGTTCAGGCGTGCTGCTAGGTTTACCAGAATTAATGGACTCACTCATCCTCTCATGTTTTAGTAAATCCCTAGGATGAGCCCACGCACACACACTCACACACTGCACATCACAGTTCCCCTATCCCTCCAGCTCATGCTCGGAGTGTAGTCGTTCTGCTTCATTACCAACACGATGAGTTGCTTTATTCTGACCCCACGCTCTCCCTCTCTCTCTTTCACACACACAGACCCACACATACTCACTCCATCCTTAACCCCCCCCCCCCAACACATACATACACACTCCCTCTCTCTGCCCTCTCTCTGCCCCTCTCTCCGCCCTCTCTCCGCCCTCTCTCCGCCCTCTCTCTGCCCTCTCTCTGCCCCTCTCTCCGCCCTCTCTCCGCCCTCTCTCTGCCCCTCTCTCTGCCCTCTCTCTGCCCTCTCTCTGCCCCTCTCTCCGCCCTCTCTCTGCCCTCTCTCTGCCCCTCTCTCTGCCCCTCTCTCTGCCCTCTCTCTCCCCTCTCTCTCCCCTCTCTCTGCCCTCTCTCTGCCCCTCTCTCCGCCCTCTCTCTGCCCTCTCTCTGCCCCTCTCTCTGCCCCTCTCTCTGCCCTCTCTCTCCCCTCTCTCTCCCCTCTCTCTGTCCTCTCTCTGCCAGTCTCTCCGCCCTCTCTCTGCCCCTCTCTCTGCCCCTCTCTCTGCCCCTCTCTCTGCCCTCTCTCTCCCCTCTCTCTGCCCCTCTCTCTGTCCTCTCTCTGCCAGTCTCTCCGCCCTCTCTCTGCCCTCTCTCCGCCCTCTCTCCGCCCTCTATCCGCCCTCTCTCTGCCCCCTCTCTCTGTGTTTCACGTGTCCTCCTGCCTCCTGTGTCTCCAGGTGTCTCTCCTCTCCCGGCGCTGGTGAGGACCCCGCCTCTGATGATGCAGTCCAGCCTGGACATGAAGCCTTTCCTCTCCTTCCCCCTGGACAGCTCCTCGCCCGGGGGGCTCTTCCCCAACTTCAACACGGTCAGTCTGGGGTGTGTGTGTGTGTGGTGTCGAGAAATGCACAGTGTGTTTGTGTGTGTTCTTGTTGGGAGAGGGTGGTGGGATATCTCTCTTTTGTCAAGGCATGCTTGTGTGTGTGTGTGAGCCCATATCTCCAGTGTGACAAGTCTCTTTTGGATGGCTAGTGGTATCCTGGCTCTGGGTCACGCCAGCCTGTCAGTAGTACTGACTGATACTGGCTTCAGACACACACACACGCGCACACACACGCACAAACCCACGGCCTGTCACAACTCGCTCGGCAAACATTGCCCCGTAGCTTTCAGAAATTGTCAGACCGGCAGTAGTGCTATCATTCATCACCCTCTCCACGCACACACACACAATACACCCACGCACACACAGCCACACAGGCACACACACCGCTCTCATTGTGCATCCAAAAAACGGATTCGAGAACCGACGAGGGCTTTCCGGGGGAAAGCGGTAATCACCAGGTGTTATTTTGACGCCAACGACGGTGATTTCGATGACAGGGCGGCGGCTATGACGGCGGTGGCGATAACCGTGTACGATACGGCGGGGTGTTCTTCCCAGGCGACAGGCACTGACGGGAACACGGACGTTTTCCTCTCCCAGAGAAGATGTCCTTGCCCGCCCACGACCTTGTTTGTCCTCCGGCCCCCCCTCCTGTCTGTCAGCCCGGCTGAGGACGACACATTAGAATTGCAGATGGCCATATGGCAGCCAGGCACCACATCAGCGCAGATTACAGCTTCATAGCCCACTAATGAGCCGCCCCAGACTCTCCAGCCCTCCGACGAACGCCGGCGCCACCTCCAGGAATAGTTCCTCCCTCGTCCCTGTCGTGGAACTGTCACATCTGTGCACATACTGCGCATGTGCACGTCGTTTTTGTTTCAATGTTTCAAATGGTGTTTTTCGCCGAAGCCCTTTCGACGTTAAGGACGTTTGACCTGGAAATGCAAAGTGATCTCTGAGGGGTTTCTTCAGAGTCCTCTGGAGTCGAGTCTTCTCCGGAGCTGTTAGGGGGTCAGAGACGCTGGCACCACTCTTAAAAGCCTCCTCATACCACAGGGAGGTGAGCTGGTGCCCTCTGATTGGCTGTCGTCCATCTGGCCGGTCAGCGATATCTAGGAAGCTCTTAGTGGATTGGCTCCCTGGCTGCTTCTGGTATACCGTGGCCCATTAAACAACTGCTGAGGATAAGGGCAGGACACCCTTATGTCTCTCTCTCTAACTTTCTCTCTCTTCTTTGCTCTCTCTCTCTCTCTCTCTCTCTCTCTCTCTCTCTCTCTCTCTCTCTCTCTCTCTCTCTCTCTCTCTATCTCTATCTACCTTTCTGTCTCTACCTCGCTCAACATTTTCTCGCTCTCTTTCTGTCTCTCTCTACTTCTCTCCACCTTTCGCGCTCTCTCCCTTTCCCTCCACTCTTTCTACCTCTCGTTACCTTTCGCTCTACTTCTCTCTCTCCGACTCTCTCCCTCTCTCCACCTCTCTCTGATTCTCTCTCCACCTCTCTCCTTCATCCCTCCTCTGTGGGATCGTCCAGCATGGCCACTCTGTTCTCATGTCTGTTTGATGGCACCAGTGCTTCAGCAGGGGCGCACAGTGCTGGAGCTAAGGGGCTGTCATGATGCGCTCGGGGCATGGTGCTGTGATGAGCTCCTGCCTGACTCTGGAGCTTGGTAGACAGGTCATGTTCTTAAAGACAGGGAAGCATGAGCGCCTGGTGTGCGTGTGTGTTCTTAAGGGATGTACTGAAGCCTAATGTGCTCATCAATATGTAATAGGGTCTGTTTGGTGAAGATGCTTCATGCTGAGAGCCTGTTAGAGGGCCAGGTATAGGAGTCTGGTGAGAGTCAGGAGATGCATATTAGCAATGCTGAAATGTAGATCAGCTCCTTCAGGAAACGGACACAAACATGAACGTCCACGTCGGAAGGTTCCCCCGGAATCCAGCGGGTATTCCCAGGGCGTCTGCGGTGCCACAGTCTAATGTCTCCCCTGTTGTTCCCCCGCAGATGGATCCGGTGCAGAAGGCCGTCATCAACCACACGTTCGGAGTGTCCCTCCCGCCCAAGAAGAAGCAGGTCATCTCCTGCAACATCTGCCAGCTGCGCTTCAACTCAGACGTGAGAGCTGGGGGTGACGGGGGGGGCTGGGGGTGACGAGGGGGGCTGGGGGTGACGGGGGGGCTGGACGTGACGAGGGGGCTGGACGTGACGAGGGGGCTGGACATGACGAGGGGGCTGGACGTGGCCGGGTGTGAACGTGTCAGACGAGGGGGCTCTATAAGTAACGGAGGGTGCAACAGTGTCCATCTGTTATTCAGGTCTATATTAATGAGGGGGATTGCTGTGGCAGCTCTACTGTAACCAGTGGGGGGGGCCAATGAGGGAGGCCTGTCAGGGGGGCTCGTCAGGGGGGCTAATCAGGGGGGCGGAGGGGGGCCAGTAAGGAGGGCTAATCAGGGGGCCGGAGGGGGGCCAGTGAGGGGGGCTAATCAGGGGGCCAGAGGGGGACAGCTCTGCTGGAGGATTGTCAACACCAGCTATCATCTGAACTCTTCCAGTTTCATTGTTCATTATAAATGTTTTCTCTTGTCTGTGTGAGACATCTTCACTGAGGGCCAACAAAGGCAGACATAGGGTTAGGGTTTGTATATATATACACACTATATTGCCAAAAGTATTAACTCAGCTATCCAAATCATTGAATTCAGGTGCACAAAGCAAGGGCCATAAAGACATGGATGAGCGAGGTTGGTGTGGAAGAAGTTGACTGGCCTGCACAGAGTCCTGACCTCAACCCGATAGAACACCTTTGGGATGAATAAGAGCGGAGACTGCGAGCCAGGCCTTCTCGTCCAACATCTGTCCGACCTCACAAATGCACTTCTGCAAGAATGGTCTAAACTTCCCATAAACACACTCCTAAACCTTGTGGAAAGCCTTCCTGGAAGAGTTGAAGATGTTATAGCTGCAAAGGGTGGGCCGACATCATATGAAATCCTCTGGTTTCAGAACGGGATGACACTCACGTTCATATGCGTGTGAAGGCAGACGAGAGACGGTAGAGAGAGAAATGATTAGAACAGCTGTGTCATTGATACGCTATCCTGTCTCAGAAATGGACTAGTTTCATGTTGAAACGAATAAACAGATATAAAAAGCACCTTTTCTCTCAAACAGCCAGTGCATCGGTCACCCGCTAAGCCATGCAGCCAGTCACTCAGTCAGGCAGTCCACAGCCAATCACCCAGCCAGCCTCCCTGCATGTCACTTTGACTGAATGCTACCTGATCTCAAAGCAGCTCTCTGGTCATATCCTGTCCAGCAAACTTCGCGTCCAGCTAATCTGTAGACTGTGTATCTGTGTAGACCAGGGGTACTCAATTAGAAACCCAAAAGGTCCACTCACCAAATTTCCATTCGGTCCAGGGTCCGGAACAATGATGGTTTATTTATCTGGCCCTTACCTCAGAGTTCTGGGGGTCATTTTGTTCAAAGTGTCTATGCTTTGTGTCATAGTGACGTTTCACGTTACCACTTGCCACGTTGCCTCTCTTGTCGTGTCACATGCAGTATGCTCCAGTAGCAGTCCTACTGTTCTGTCAGGATAGGTAGTGAGCCAACAGGAAGCCACAGACCCCATACACAGCTCGGCGTCTTGTTTTGATGTTGGAGGTAAGGAAGGCAGGCGATAATGAAGCACGACCAAGTTCTCACAGCAGGACTCCCTTAGCTGCACTGCGCCTCCCTTCGTCCTAGCTAAGGTTTCGGCGGCAGGAGTAAATCTAAATCTGGATGAAAGTGTTAGATAACAACGTAGGGTATTTTCATCCAGGAGGGCAGTCAGGTGAGGCAGAGAGAGGGAGGGAGGGCGAGGCAGAGAGAGGGAGGGAGGGCGAGGCAGAGAGAGGGAGGGAGGGCGAGGCAGAGAGAGGGAGGGAGGGCGGGACAGAGACCTGGAGAGGGAGAGTATGAGCGAGTTAGCCAGACTGACAGCTAGCGTGAACACAGGCAGTGTTTATCATGCCTAATGAGCTGATGCATGGCTGGATCGGTCTGTGATTCAGGCAGGACCTGGAACCCTGACACGCAAAGGGAGACGACACACGCACGCACACACACGCAAACACCGCTGCATAACAGAGTACGCACCAGGTCCTTAGAGACAAGCTGTCACACCTTGACCTAAGAGCAGAAAAAGAGAGAGAGAGAGAGAGGCAGAGAGAGAGGCAGAGAGAGAGGCAGAGAGAGAGACAGAGAGAGAGAGAGAGACAGAGAGAGACAGAGAGAGTGAGAGAGACAGAGAGAGAGAGAGACATCAAAAGAGATTTTGAAGTGCAGGTTAGGGGACTAGTGGAGAGGGGGGGATATTGAAGTGCATCCATCATGCTAAAGGCTCAGCACTGCCAGTCCCTTGTCTGAATTGAGCTTGGATAAGTGGGCACACACACACTTGTAGAACCCCCCCCCCCCCCCCTCCTCCACACGCACACACAAAGACACACACACACACAGGTACAGACACAGTGTATGATCCATCAGGAGTGGAGTGTGGCGTTGTTTGTCAGGGTGGTCAGTCAGCTGGCATAGCTGTCATCTCCTGTCATCTCAGATGTGTCCATCTGCAGCAGAGGAGATTGTGAAGTGATGGTCCTTTATTCACTGTCAGTTTCACTTTCCCCATCTAATTCCTCTCATCTTTTCTGATCTCTCCTCGCCTCTCTCCCCCCCTCTTCTCTCCTCCTCGCCCCTTCTTTTTCTCCCCTCCTCTCTCCTCTCATCTATCCTTTTCTCTCTTGCCCTTCTCTCCTCCTGTCCTCTCCTCCTCTCCTCCTCTCCTCCTCTCCAGAGCCAGGCAGAGGCCCACTACAAAGGCAGCAAACACGCCAAGAAGCTGAAAGCTCAGGAGTCGGGCAAGCCCAAGGCCTCAGGCGCGGAGCTCACCTCCCCCTCCGCAGTCAGATCCGGCTCCCCCCCTTCTTCCTCCTCCTCCTCCTGCTGTCTCCCGGCAGGGGGCCCATCCCGCCTCGCAGACACACCAGGTCAGTCTGCACAACCTCCCCCCCCCCCCCCCCCCCCCCCCCCCACACACCTAGAACTGGCATCATCGCAGTTAGTCCCGATGATTGATTACAGTCATTTACCTTGCTGCACTACTGGGTCTGGTGGGTCGTTCTCATGTCCATCTGTTGTTATTGTAGTGCTCATACTCACAAGCCTATTGTCACATAGAGATAGAGGGAGAGAGGGAGAGGAGGAGAGAGAGGGGGTGTTTGCAATAAGTGTATTTTTCATATCTGAGGGGTGCTTTGAGCCAATGGAATGAGTCATTAACAAGCATTAGTGTGACAAGTGCCATGCTCTATGTGTGTGTGTGTGTGCATGTGTGTGTGTGTGCGTGTGTGTGTGTAGTCGAGCCGGAGAGGGCCGGGGCTCCCTTTGATCCTGGGAGAGGGAGTGGGGCGTCAGATACGGTACAGGCACGGCAAGTTGAGAAGCCAAATCATTCGAATGACTGGAGCCGCAGCCCATTGCAGCCTCTCATCACATAGCAGAGCTGTTTTAGAACCTCCCGGGGCGGTTACGTTCTGCTCCTGTGACCCTTGACCCCTGCTGAGTGTGTCAGGGGGCAGGGCTGGATTCGACCATCTTGATGATGAACAAGCCCCTGGGAGAGATGATGCTCTTGTTGGCGACAGTGTCTCATTAGAGTATGAGATACTATCATTAGAATACGC
>NC_085020.1:20062953-20078107 GCF_963692335.1 Osmerus eperlanus
TACAGCCCTTACAACAAGCAGCAGCGTGGCTCCAACACTCTGCTGTACGTACTCGCCAACCCCACCATACACATCTCTGTGTGTGTGTGTGTGTGTGTGTGTGCGTGTGTGTGAGAGTTATATGTGTGCCTTTGGGTATATGATCCTAATGGACTTCTCTCCTTCTCTCTTCTCATTCATCCTCTCTTGTAATCTCCTCTCCTCCTCTTTCATCCTCCTCTCCTCCAGGCTAAGCTGGCCCTCCAGACCGACCTGGTGAAGCCTCTCACTCCACCTTCCTGTCCTCCCCGTTCTGCCCCACTTCTGTCCCCTCCATCGCCCTCCACCCCGACCCAGCCCCTCCATCTTCCAGACGGCCACCTGCCCCACTCCTTCCTCCGAGCCGCCCCGGGGCCCATCAGACCCACCACTGGCTCCATCCTCTTTGCCCCCTACTGATCACCAAGCCTCCTGCTGACAACTCTCGGCCCAGGCCCTGCCCCCTCCTCCCACCCACCCACCCACCCAGCCACCCACCCAGCCACCCAGCCGAGCCCTGCCCTGCCTGGGCTGCCCTGCCTGGGCTGCCCTGCCCAGACCCCTCTGTGAGTGTGGGGAAGACCAGACAAGAGAAAGAGCCTGGAGGAGAGAGACCTGGAGGAGAGAGACCTGGATGAGAGAGACCTGGAGGAGAGAGTTCTGGAGGAGAGAGACCTGGATGTGAGAGACCTGGATGAGAGAGACCTGGAGGAGAGAGACCTGGATGAGAGAGACCTGGATGAGAGAGACCTGGAGGAGAGAGTTCTGGAGGAGAAATAACCTGGAGAAGAGAACCCTGGAGAACCCTGGAGAAGAGAGACCTGGACTACAGAATCCAGGAGGAGAGAGACCTGGAGGAGAGAGTTTTGGAGGAGAAAGAACCTGGAGAAGAGAACCCTGGAGAACCCTGGAGAAGAGAGACCTGGAGGACAGAATCCAGGAGGAGAGAGACCTGGAGGAGAGAGACCTGGAGGAGAGAGCCCTGTCGTCAGCAGAGACAGACCTCTGACTACACATAGCAGAGTTCCAGCCCCAGCTCAGCCATCCCCCCAGTGTACCTCACCAGTACAGTATCACTACTCACAGCCTGGCCTCCACCGTCCTGAGCATTTCCCCCAGACCCCTTCCATGTACTACCGTTGTGCACTAAGTACTGGAAGTGCACTTGTTAGTGCACCAGATGTCAGCAGCTCTCCGTGTCCGCAGTGTCCTGGGGAGCTGAGAGGCCTCTTCCTGGCTGGTCCTGAGGACAGAGGATCAGAATGATGTCACATCCTGCTCGAGTAATAAGCGCCACTGCGCTTCCTGAATGACTTGAATTATCCCAGTCTTCCTTGTTGGGTGAATGGACAACTATAACGTGTCTGTGTGTGTCTGTGTGTGTCTGTGTGTGTTTGTGTGTTTTTGTATGAAACAGTCCAACGTCTCAAACTCCACCATTACCTCTGTTTTTAGTCTAGTCTAGTCATGTCTGGTCTAGTCATGTCTGTTCTGGTCTAGTCATGTCTATTCTGGAAATGTCATGTCTGTTCTGGTCTAGTCATGTCTCTTCTGGTCTAGTCATGTCTCTTCTGGTCTAGTTATGTCTGTTCTGGTCTAGTCATGTCTGTTCTGGACTAGTCCTGTTTCAGTCCTGCCTAATCTTGGTCTATCCCAGTATAGTCCTGTGGGCTGTACACAGTAGACTGTTGGTTAGAACCTTCCCCTCTTCAGACAGTTGTCATCTCAGTCCTCCCCTGCGTATTATAATAAAGAATATCAGTATGTTAGTCACAAACTACAGGAACAACCTATTTTCCGTCAGGGTGTGATTACTAAGACTTTCGAATGACATTATTCCTTGAATCAGGCGCCATTTTCATTGAGAATGACCCCGGCCAGACATTGTGTGTTGCTAGACCAACAGCGTGTTGATGCTGCCGCATTACAGCCCAGCACAGGTCTAGACAGCACCTGAGAGAGGCCTGGATAACGAGTTTCAAGGACAACTTCCTGTTGGGACAACGACCACATCCCGCCTGGCTGCCCAGCAGGACTACAACTCACCACCCTGCAGTCTAGCAGGACTACAACACCCACAGGCATTTCTTCCCTCTCCTATCCCTCATTCGTAATGAAACTGCAGTCTTGGGGTTTATGATGCAATAATGTACAGAAACAGAGTTTTCTATGCTACAGTGTCGGTTACCAGGGCCTTATATGGAATATGTCTTATGCTGTATATATGGCCCTGGCTCTGCCCACAGCCAAATACATGGAAGACACGCAGCAATGACTGTCCGACTTTCTACCAGCAAGTCAAAGAAGCTGTCGGAGTCCCAAGCCAGTGCTCCCATTGGTGCATTTCTTTACATGTTTAGCAACTGTGTGGCATGTCCTCTGTCAGGGGGGACAGAGAGAAGGAGAACTAAAGTTTTAAAAGCAATCCCTCCTACTCCATAAAGTACATAGACGAATACTAAAATGTTCCCCTTCTAACAAAGTGATATATTTGATGATTTTGTTTCCGATTGTTGCATTTCCTTTTTTCTGTGGCCCAGTGATAGCAAACACCGTGCGGCTCTGTGATTGGTTGGGTTTGATGAGACACTAGTGGGTGGGGAGGAGACAAACACTCGTATCCTTCTTCCAAGGACATGTACAGTATTTATTCTGAAATTATTTTTTATGATGCGATTATGCAGATGTGGATCCAGTTTTATTTGTAGATATGCCGTTGTTTATCATCTTTTTGTTTGTCGACACATTTTTATTAAAAATCCTGAGCGTTTGGTCTTGGTCGGATCGTGGACTCTTGCATGGTAGCCTGTGGTGGACGAGGAATCCAGCTGTTTCACAGCTCATCGGGGCCTCCCTGTGGTGGGCGAGGGCTACTGCAGGAACACAGCGGCAAAAGGACAAGAGGAGAGCGGGGTGGAGGAGGAGAGAGAGAGAGAGAAAGAGAGAGAGGGGGGGGGGGCGGAGTTGAGAGGGAGAAAAGGGAGGAGGGGGGAGGAGAAAAAATAAGCAAAATGAGAGGAGAGAGAGTGGCGGAGAAGAAGGACTCAAACAAAACAAAAATCCATCCTTTGAATTCAAAGTTCAGGTATCAAGTTTCTCCGATTAGACACGGTACTCTGCCATGATGTTGAGACTACCCAGGCAGAGCATGTACTGCTGCCTGCTGCCCTCTGCTGGATGAATATATAACACCGATGAATCATTTCACCACCCAAACCTAACAGCTTCGTGGTTCGGGTCTGCCCAACGCTGTTCCTGGAGAGCAGCCATGCTGTAGGTTTCCACACATGCCTGATCTAGCACACCTGATAATGATGGATTCATTGAGTCGAATGAGACGAGTTACCAAATTGGGGTTTGGAGGGAAACTCGATGAGAGGGCCATTCACAAGGAGCAGACGGTGTGTGTTTCATATCGGCTTATGAATATCCTCAACAATCTCACCATTCAGCTGCATTTTCAGTTCCTCTGTCAGACCACACACCCCTACAGCGTCGGAACCTGACACTTCCATCCAACAGGTAAGAGTGTTAGCTATTACGCCACAGGAGCTAAAAGTAGCCTCGCCGATCACGGTTTCTGTCATGAAGTTTGAACTCAGGCTTACCTGAGTCTACCTATCAGAGTCAGGCAACAGCAGGTGCTGGCATGGTAACCGTAGTTAACCAGGCCTCCAACTGGATCGGGGTATCAGACAAGAGACTGTGGATAAAGGTCATAAGGTCAAGATGCAGCAAGCTAGCCCACAGACTGGTACAGGCATTAGAGGAACAGGGAGGCAGACTGACCCAGACATGAGGAAACCTGAAATGAAGAAGTGAAACCGTATATGTGAAGAAAGGGTGTATGTTATGTTTACGTGGTGCGACCGAAAACAAGATTTCAAGGGCGAGAGATCGAGAGATGAGGAGCAGAGAAGGAGTGAAAGAAGATGAGCAAGGGGTAATTGAAGAGGTCGGTGTTGATGCTCTCTGTCTGTCTGTCTCTCTGTCTGTCTGTCCACCTGTCTATCTTCTGCCTGTCCACCTGTCTATCTGTCTGCCTGTCTGTCCACCTGTCTCTCTGTCTGTCTGTCCACCTGTCTATCTTCTGCCTGTCCACCTGTCTGTCTGTCTGTCCACCTGTCTATCTGTCTGCCTGTCTGTCCACCTGTCTCTCTGTCTGTCTGTCCACCTGTCTATCTTCTGCCTGTCTGTCCACCTGTCTATCTGTCTGTCTGTCTGTCTGTCCACCTGTCTATCTTCTGCCTGTCCACCTGTCTGTCTGTCTGTCTGTCTGTCTGTCTGTCCACCTGTCTATCTTCTGCCTGTCTATCTTCGAAACTGCTGTGTCTACTTTTGGTGGTTTCCACCCAGCACCACAGTAAGATGTATACTTGTCTGGAGCTGGAAATGCTATCAAGTCCTCTATACTCTGGAGGGTCTCCCATCCTTCAACAGCTCCAGGGCAACAGCCTTCTTCCAGTGTCCTCCGAGTGTGATTAGGCAGTAGAGACTGGTTAATAGAAACATATGGGCCAGCCTGGATGTGTATCTGATACATGATGACACAATATCAATAAGATGGGCAAGGTGAGATTTGAGGTGGGCCATGCATCCTTCCAGAGCCAGCCCGGTAGAAATCAGATGAGAGACAGGGAGAGATAGTGAGCGGAGAGAGAGAGAGAGAGAGAGAGGGGGGGGGGGGATAGAGACAGAGGGAGGAGAGAGAGAGGGAGAGAGAGAGGGGATAGAGACACAGAGAGAGGGGATAGAGACACACAGAGAGAGACAGAGAGAGAGAGACAGAGGGAAGAGAGAGAGAGAGGGAAAGAGAGGATAGCTTCGGCCCTCCTCCTAGTCTGCCATCCAGTCACAGCAGGAGGAATGAATCTCTATTGCTCCTCTCTCTCTCTCTCTTTCTCTCTCTCTCTCTCTCTCTCTCTCTCTCTCTCTCTCTCTCTCTCTCCCTATCTCCTTCAGTGTCTCTCCCCCCCCTCTCTCTCTCTCTCTCTCTCTCTGTCTCTCCCTCACTGTCTCTCTCCCCCGTCTCTCTCCCTCTCTCTCTCTCCCTCCCAGCTTCTTTCAGCTGCAATAATTACTGAGCTTTATTTATGAGGCAAATTTCACTTTCTCCAGCAGGAAGCCTCCACCGTGGTAATAACACAGGGTTCAGACAATGGAGCCCACTGAGCGAGAGAGCGGAGAGGGGGTGGGGGGATGGGGGGATGGGGGGGGGCTGAGAGAGAGGAGAGTGGGAGAGGAAAAGACAGCCACAGGGAAAGAGAGAAGGAAGGAAGGAAGCAACGGAAGAGGAGGGAAGAGACGGGCCGAGAGAGAGCGGGAGCGAATCTCTCTCTCGAGTGTATATGGTGCGGCTGCTGACCAGGGCTGTGGAAGAAACACTACTGTTGAATAAACTAACAATGGTCAAGAGCTGCCAGGAGCTAGGAGAACACACGCACACACGCACGCGCACACACAAACCCACAGATCCTAGAGGGACTTTAAACTCATCCAGAAATAGCCCACCTACCAGAGAGATAGAAGGAGAAAGAAAGAAAGAGAGAGAGAGAGAGAGAGAGAGAGAGAGAAAGAAATGAGAGAGAGAAAGAAAGAAATGAGAGAGAGAAAGAAAGAAATGAGAGAGAGAGAGGAGAGAGAGAGAGAGAGAGAGAGAGAGAGAGAGAGAGAGAGAGAGAGAGAGAGAGAGAGAGAGAGAGAGAGAGAGAGGAACATCAGATCACAGTGTTCTGTGGGTTGCTGTGTTTGGCTGTTGTACCAATGACTCAGTCTAGCAGAGGGACTGTGTCTACATGCCTGGAAGCCCTGGTGCTGCTACAACCTTATTGCATGTGAGAGAGTGAGAGAGTGTGTGTCCTGGGGGTGGAGAGGGGCAGAAACTTGTATGCATATGAATGTACAATAGAGTTCTGTGCGTGTGTCTGTAACAAGCAGCAGCCAGCTGTATCATGAAACACGTATGTTAATATGTACTCTATCTGGTTCTTAGGACCTTGTGAATCCTTTTAGGCCATTTTGAAATGTACTTTAACTTTGTATGTAAATGAAATGTATTTACCCACGCCATCTGGACAATTGTACGTGACAGTATGGTAGATAAGTTGACTGTTACACAGGCTTGCACTCACCTTGGAGGAGCCTAAGTGCAACCTAACTCGGTAAACCCCCCTTGACAACAGAGTGGCAATAGAGCGGTAAACATTTTGTTGCGGTGTATTCTTGACGGCAGTGTGTCTTAACGGCAACGTGTGTTACAGTAGAACGAGCGATAACAACTTACAAATGAATAGGTGCTTAATTGGAGCGGGGCAACGGATTACACTGCCTGTTCGTTCTTCCTCCTGTCATCAAGTAAAACATACCCAGATTCATCAAATGACAGTCGACTCGAGTATTACTGTCCTCCAGATATCTGAACTTCAGATAGGCCAGGATACCACTGCAGTGTTCAGTGCTCTCTATCTGACAACTACGTCTTATGTCTCACAGTATAAGTGTTTCGGAATAATTCAACAATGACAGAAGTGTAAAGTGAGAGCGTTTGTGAAGTGAGAATCTTTTTGACTCAAAGCCACAAGTCCTCACCACTTAGCGCCCCCTTTCCGCCATTGACCAAAACTACAGTCCTCGCTCTCCTTCCTACCCTCCAATGTTCGCAGCTTGGCCGGAGACCGTCGTCTTCCCGGCCCCGTTTTCACCGGATTTATCTCCCTCCTACCAGCCCGGACCGAGACGAGAACACGACTAAGGTAAGGTCGAACCTCTTAGGACCGGCGAGAGTGGGGGCTGAGGGGCTAAACGTCGTCCTTTCTCGGTGTTTTCGGCGCTGTCGTCTAGAGGGAGCTCCCTGGACAGACTTCACGCATCAGTTGGTACACCATGCTGATACTGGAGAGTCTCCGACCATAACAAACCTCTTCTCGCTAAGGCTTTGGAGACCGTCTCCGCACTGTTTTACAGAGAAATAGAATGCGTCAAATGACTTTTAGTCACCCGATCGTATTCGTCGCCAGGGACGACGCTCTCCCCCCGCAAGGGAGGGAAACATGGAATGTTTTATGTAGCTCGGCCAGTCAGCCCCCCTCGCTGCGAATAGGTGCAATAATGCTCTCCTTGCAGATCTCGATTCGCATTCTCCCACCAATATTTGCGCGCTGGTGGTTATGAATCCAAGCGCTCTGTGTCATATTCGCATTAGTGCGTGGCTTCTCACGTCTACCCAGTCTGGGGAAAGCTCACCTTTAGCGGGTATTAGACACTCAAATTGAGACTGTGGAAACTGTCATCTCTCTCACTGTCACAGGCAGACCGCTGCCTACATTATTATTGACACGGATACAAACTCTCTACAATGTAGATTATCAATGTTTACATGCTGCCACAGCTTTGAAGAATCGAGACAAAATTGGTCCGGTTTCATGAAGGGAAACTCAATGTAATAGCCCAGATAGGCGTAGATTAAATACATGCTGTCACTCTTGTATTTGAATAAAATTAGATTTGTCCTAACCTAATCACTCCAGAACACACCATAAGCTTTGGTGGTTCTTTAATAGCATTTTCAAGCTTCTCACTGTCAGGCATGTTTTGACGAAAATGTGTCAATTATAGGCCTAGTTATTAAATATCGGCTGATGTCTCCTACACGCGGGGTCGCTGATTGATCATTGTTTATCACGTGCAACCAAAGTTTTGACGAGTCTCTGACGAGAACTATTTGTGCAACAGAAAGGGAGAATGTCGAGTGACAGGCAGCGGTCAGACGACGAGAGTCCGAGCACCAGCAGTGGCAGCTCGGATGCAGACCAGAGAGACCCCCCGGTGCCGGAGCCAGAAGACACCGAGGAGCGGAAACCACCCGCTCCTCCTCAGCAACAGAAGAAGAGCACCAAATTGTCGAGCAAGACCACTGCCAAGCTGTCTACCAGCGCCAAGAGGTAGAGACCCCCGCTGGCTTTCCCTCTTTCTCTCCCTCGCTTTCTCTCCCTCCCCCTCTCTCTGGTTAAAGTCTCAGGGAAGATTATAGACATTATCGACCATATGATAAGACTGAATCTATATATGTTCCTCTGTATAGCCTAGATGCAGAGTTCAGGTCAGGTAGTTGTGGTGGAAGGAAGCTTTCTATAGACCCTCCACTGAGAGTCTGGGCTGGAAGACTGCTGAACACGTAGGCTGTTGGGCTGGACTGGTAGGCTGCTGGACTGGATTGGTAGGCTACTGGACTGGTAGGCTGCTGGACTGGATTGGTAGGCTACTGGACTGGTAGGCTGCTGGACTGGACTGGTAGGCTGTTGGACTGGATTGGTAGGCTACTGGACTGGTAGGCTGCTGGACTGGACTGGTAGGCTGTTGGGCTGGACTGGTAAAGTACTGGGCCGGATTGGTAGGCTACTGGACTGGTAGGCTGTTGGGCTGGACTGGCAGACTGTTGGATTGGTAGGCTTTTAGACTGGTAGGCTGTTGGGCTGGGCTGGTAGGCTACTGGGCCGGATTGGTAGGCTACTGGACTGGTAGGCTGCTGGACTGGATTGGTAGGCTACTGGACTGGTAGGCTGTTGGGCTGGGCTGGTAGGCCATTGGACTGGTAGGCTGTTGGACTGGAAGCCTGCTGGACTGGCAGGCTGCCGGACTGGCAGGCTGCCGGACTGGCAGGCTGCTGAACTGGTAGGCTGGTCTGGTAGGCTGTTGGGCTGGTAGGCTGCTGGTTGTCATGGAGTTTGAGGTGCGGCTGTCAGATGGGCTTTCCCTCAGATGTCACCTATCTTCCTGTTCTAAACACACCACATATGAATAAGCTCTGCCTCAAACGCCTGATCCCACACATCCATAGCGCCTGCTAAGTGTCTCTGATTGGGTTCATTCATGGCTATCAGCTACAGTTCAGTTCATTTACAATCAGCTAGCTTGAATCCTGCTGATCCAAATAAGGAGCCCGGCGCTCCCAGAGAGCCGCTCCCCCCCTCAGAGAGGTCCATGTCTGGTCGTGTCCCCAGGCTTGTGGAGACGCTGTCCCCAGCGTAGAGGCTCCAGGGGACTGTGATGATGACAGTAGGACTCAAGTTACTCCACTGACATGTATTCATTTCGTCCTCTGCTTTCCAAACTCTCCTTGGCTGATGTCTCTGTTAGTTACTCTGTCAGAGCTCTGCTGTGCAACCCTTTCCCCTTCCTCCTCCTTCTCCCCCCTCCCTCCCTCTCCCCCCTCCCTCCCTGCCTTATTTGCATATAAGCTTTAAAAGAGAATTTGGTATGTTAGAAGTTCATGTAGCGGAGTCTGGGGAGGATAGTGGGGGGCTTCCAGGGGGTATGTTTCCTCCTGGCTGGAGAGGGAGCAGCAGGGGGAGGAGGGAGGCTGGGAGCGGGGCTCTGAAGTTGGGCTGCCGGGTGAGTCTCTTCAGCCTGAGAACAAAGACGAAGCGGCCATGTTGCTGCTCCAGCCCTGCCTGCAGTTACACTGGACACCACTAGAGGGGGCGGTTGGGCATGACGCTCCACAGTGTTACAGGCGAATTCTTTGTATTTGGCCAACTCTCTCTCTCTCTCTCTCTCTCTCTCTCTCTCTCTCTCTCTCTCTCTCTCTCTCTCTCTCTCTCTCTCTCTCTCTCTCCTCAGGATCCAGAAGGAGCTTGCTGAGATTACCTTGGATCCTCCTCCCAATTGCAGGTGTGTGCTGCTACAGCAGTCCTGTCCATCCCTCCATCATCACCTCCTCTCCATCCCTCCATCATCACCTCCTCTCCATCCCCTCCTCATGTCCATCCCTCCATCCTCTTCTCCTGTCCATCCCTCCATCCTCTCCTCCTTCTATCGACTCTCACTGTTCCGGTAATGTACAGAGACAGTCCTTCTCAATGCAGTTTAATTCAACAGATAATGATGTAAAACACCTACACAGTGCTGGGCAAGCTACGTGTGTGATGAGCTAAGCTGAAGCTACCGCCCAAAGAAATGCAGCAAGCTAAGCTCCAGCAGCACGAGAAAAGTCGTTTACTACATCAAAGCACTTTCTTTCTGTTGTTTTCTTGTTTCTTTTTTTTTACATTGAACCAAGATCATTCCAATTCAATGTTATTTCAATGATCAATACAACTGTCAGTCAAGCAGATGTTGTGGTGACAGTTGTTCAGTATAGTTGTTTATTGAACAACAAGCTGTGCTGTCTGCCCTCAATGCTCCTAAACCAATTTTGCTTCAAAAACAAACCCCACCTGTTCTAACAGCATCAAGCTCTAGATGGGCGTGTACTACTGTGCAGCCCCGGTACGAAAAGTAGAGTCCAGGTATGGCGATGATCCTTAACAGTGTTATGTCAGACTGCAGCTTGAGTTTCAGAAATGCTCGGGAAATTGTAGCTTGCATGGATGCTACCTCACTACTAAAAGGGCTGTGCTTCTGGAAAACGATTTTATTCAGGAAACAACGAGTCCACCAACCAACTACTGAGAAAGCTGGCCAACGTTAGCTTCACTTTTCAATAGCTTCACAATTAGGCCTAAACAGTCAAAAGGAACGTTTGCGCGGATACAAGCAACGCAATCGGGACCAACGAGAACATTTTGACACCGACATTGACTATGTAGTGCAAGAATTCATGTTTTTTTAGGGGTGGAAAAATAATAAATACAAAAATAAAATAGTATGAGAGAGAATATAGGTTGAACCTTGCCATTCGGCAAGCACACCCAACTAGTAGAGCCGCTTCTTGCATCAACGCAACTGCGCAACACTCCACATATGCAATACAAGTTCAATGGAAACATTCAGTTATGCAGATTTGTGCTCGGTGATGTGAGATGAAGGAGTTGTACCAGACAGAGGTGGGTGACTTTCATGATACTCTCTGGAGAGACTTTCTCAACAAACAGCTCAAACAGGGAGGTCTGATGGCTAAACAATTAGGGAATCGGGCTCGTAATCAGAAGGTTGCCGGTTCGATTCCCGGCCGTGCAAAATGATGTTGTTTCCTTGGGCAAGGCACTGCACCCTGCTTGCCTTGGGGAGAATGTCCCTGTACTTACTATAAGTCGCTCTGGATAAGAGCGTCTGCTAAAATGAGTAAATGTGAATGTAAATGCAAACACTAGCAACACAAAAAAAAAAAAATCCTCCATATTACAAAAGTCAAAGTGTTGAACTCAATATAATAAACAATTATTTTTAGCACTCAATACAGCAATGAAGGTTTGTTAAGGCATATCTTCTAGTCTAGGTTTTTTTTTCAGGATTTGTCTCTACTAGTTGATTTTACAGTGTCCCAACATTCAAAAAATCTTCAACTATTTTCAGATTTCAATTTATGACACATCATTGTATAGCAATCTGCACTTTCATGATCTGTAAAATAAACAACAGAAAAACAACCTTACACTACTTGAGGACCAAAATACCATCTCCTGTCACATTTACAAACCTTCACTCTAGACCTGGAGAGCATGTATAACCCACTTACTTACCTGCTTATGGTGTCGTGGTGTGTGTGTGTCCTCAGTGCTGGTCCGAAGGGAGACAACATCTATGAGTGGCGCTCCACCATCCTGGGCCCCCCCGGGTCGGTCTACGAGGGGGGGGTCTTCTTTCTGGACATCACCTTCTCCTCAGACTACCCCTTCAAACCCCCCAAGGTAACACAAACACACACACAACCTCTCTCTCACAAATACACCCACATATCCACACACTCTCTCTTAATTGATCTCTTCATCTCTTTATCTCTCTCTCTCACAAACACACACACACACACACACACACGCATGCACACTATTGCTTGTGAAGAACAGAGTCTTGCATCACTGAACATCGTCAACAAGTATATCTGATATGAGTTTCTGTGTGTGTGTGCGCGCGTCTGTGTGTGTGTGTCAGGTGACTTTTCGTACCAGGATCTACCACTGTAACATCAACAGCCAGGGAGTCATCTGTCTGGACATCCTGAAGGACAACTGGAGCCCGGCCCTCACCATCTCCAAGGTGCTGCTGTCCATCTGCTCCCTGCTCACAGACTGCAACCCAGGTACGCTGGAGCCAACATGGCCGCTACACCCAGGCAGGCTAGAGCCAAGATGGCTGCCTCACCCATTCAGGCTAGATCAATGATGGCTGCCATGTACAGGCACACGAGAGCCAAGATGGCAACTCGCAGACAAACTTGGAGATAGCCAAGCTAACCACTGAGGTTAAGGAGTGAGGTGGCTGAGCGGTTAGGGAATCGGGCTAGTAATCAGAAGGTTGCTGGTTCGATTCCCCGGCCGTGCATATGATGGTGTGTCCTTGGGCAAGGCACTTCACCCTACTTGCCTCGGGGGAATGTCCCTGTAATTACTGTAAGTCTCTCTGGATAAGAGCGTCTGCTAAATGATTAAATGTAAATGTAATTGTTTCCCCTCTGTTCCTCCCTCTCTCTCTCTCTCTCTCTCTCTCTCTCTCTCTCTCTGTCTGTGTCTCTCTCCCCAGCGGACCCTCTGGTGGGCAGCATAGCCACTCAGTACCTGACTAACAGAGCGGAGCATGACAGGATAGCACGACAGTGGACCAAGAGATATGCTACTTAGTGGCACCAGCCTGGACCCTGGACCCTGACCCCCCTCGGACCCACCCCCCCTTGATCCTCACCACCCCCACCCTGACCCCCGACCCTTGACCTTGTCCTGCGGCAAGGTGCGGCTCCGGGATAGGAGGGATAGGAGCTTCTCCAGCCTTTACAATACAGACTTCTTCTTCTGTGTAAATGTCCTTATGGCTCTGGCCTGTGTTCACTCTGAGAACTGGGGACAGCGTCCCCTGCTGGTAAGCCCTGGCTTAGCAGAGGTTTGTAGATGTAGATTTAGTTCTGTTTCAATGCCTACTTGCAAGTCTTGCTTCTTTGGGATATATTCAACAAAAAAAAATTGTGATGTATTAAGGAAACTATTCCTTAAGTCAACCAAATATTATGGTCCATTTTAGTCAAATTCCTGACCTGTGTGAAGCTCTCAAGCTGAACCTGGGGAGACGTAGATGAGTAGCGATGATGATGGGGATGAAGATGATGTCAGTCCTATGAAGCCCGACCCCTCCTCACCAGTCGTGTGTTACAATGCTGTCGTGACTCGTAATTCCTCTGTCAGTCTGTAATGGAGAAACTTCCAGAAGGTTTTTTTTTTGTAGCTCAGCAGCGATGAGTCTCCGGTGTATCACCCAAACACAATAAACACTACTGGAATACAAGAGTCTGCTGCTTAGCCGGAAGCATGTTGTATCACTACGTACTTTACTGTACTTAGCATTCACTACTAAGTGAATGTCTGCTTAGTGGATATTGTGCTGTGTACTTCTAAGTATCCAAACATGCAGCCGTTGTAAAAGGGTTCTTAGAAGACATGTATTTAGCATGTGATACATAACCCAGTATACACTACCCGATGGAAGCAAATGTAGGTACATTTGTTCATGACTTATTCGATCAGGGCAGGGTGATACCAGATCTGAGCGCTACACTTCTCATGGCCACCAGAGGGCGCTCACAGTCCTAAAGTTTAAAAACAAGTTTAGGCCTTTCTGTGTGTTGGAGTCTCACCAGGAGGAACTGTTAGCTCCTGGGTACCTGGCGTTTTACAAGGCGTTTTTAAAAACAAGGACTGTCCCTCGACAGACACCGTAGGAACGCCCTGGCAGGGTTGAAGTCAGTGACTGATCATCAGGGAGACCTCTGAGATGGTCGTCTGAGACATTCTGGAGTGCAGCCTCCTAAAACACAGCAGTCTGGAAGGTGTTTATATGTGTGTGTGTGGAAGGTGTTTATATTTGTGTGTGTGTGTGTGTGTGTGTGTGTGTGTGTGTGTGTGCGTGCCTGGTGTACATGAGAAGCCCTCCCTCACGAGAGAGACAGGGACTAGGTTGTTCCTCTCCCGCAGAGGAACCTCCTTCACTAGAACGCAACTGAACAACCAAATTCTCTCGGATGAATCGAATCTCCATTCTCATCAGGCAGTTTCCTCTTCCTCCGTCTCGCCAGACACGGTGGTAGTAAGGAGACCTGACCAGCAGATGGCGCTGCCACCCCACCATCTCTGGCTCCACGCCCATGATTGCTGCTGGCCCGGGCTGTCCCTAGACCCTTCTGACTGGGGCACGTGCCTCAGTATAAATCTACTGTGTACATATTTTATTTTACAATTAACTTTATTGGTCAGTGCATTCATTTAGATGGATAATGCCGGAAAAATAAATGCAGTGTCCCAATCAACGCTTGTAAAATCAACGCACAAACTGATGCGCGCCCGCAGGATTCCATGTCCGCGCGCTCTTCGGTGCTTGCTGTGAATCGAGGTAGGCTCGGAAAACATTACTAAAGATAGTTTAGAGGAGATGAGAGGAGGAGAGGAGAGGTGAGTAGGGAAGAAGAGAGGTGAGTAGGGAAGAGGAGAGGAGAGGCGAGGGGATGGGAGGGGGGAGATGAGGGGAGGGGAGGAGGGGTGAGGTGAGGCGAGGGGAGGCGAGAGGAGGGGTGAGGCGAGGGGATGGGGGAGGTGAGGTGAGGCAAGGGGATGCGAGGGGGGAGGTGAGGCAAGGGGAGGGGGGAGGTGAGGCGAGGGGAGGCGAGGGGAAGGGTGAGGCGAGGCGAAGGGAGGGGGGAGGTGAGGCAAGGGGAGGCAAGGCGAGGGGAGGGGGGGAGGTGAGGCGAGGGGAGGGGGAAAGTGAGGTGAGGGGAGGGGAGGTGAGGCGAGGGGAGGTGAGGTGAGGCCAGGGGAGGTGAGGTGAGGCGAGGGGAGGTGAGGTGAGGCCAGGGGAGGGGTGAGGAAAGAAGAGGTGAGAAATAGGAGGAGACCGTGGGAGGAAGGGAAACAGGGCTTAAAGAACTCTGACAGAGAGGAAGGAGTGTGTTCCTGCATGTTCACACGACTATTTGGATGTGTGTGTGTGTGTGAGGGTGAGTAAACGCGACGAGCTGAGCTGTACCCATGGTAGACAGGGGCGTGAGAAAGACAACACGCTCTCTCTGTAAACACCCCCAGGAGGGCCGGGATACTGCCACCCCTGCTGCAGCGTGTGTGTTTTGAATTAGAGACGCTGACATTCCAACAATGGCTCCTTGTGAAGGTTCTGTATTGGGTTCTGTCAGGAGTACCGTGTGGACTAAAACCGGCTCTGGACC